>NW_011888796.1:2906151-2963660 GCF_000151845.1 Pteropus vampyrus
TAGACAATAGTTAAAAATATGACAGCAAAATTAGGTCAATTGACTTGGACAATTAAGATATAGGTATGGCCTTTGAATATTAAAACAAATAGAGAACGAAACTAGGTTTCATAAGACTGATAGAAGGATAATTCCAAGTGTGCAGTCTTTTTATGTTAATGTTACTTCGCATCAGAAAATTCATCTTAAAACCACCTACTGGCTTGTAATAGTAAATAAAGAGAAAAATACCAAGAAATGAGTGACAAAATTACTACAAGTTTGACTAGTAGAAATAACTTGATTAGCAACTGGGACTGAGGATACGATGGCTATATACCTTATTTTCAGTCCTCGCCTAAAAGACATAAATGTTGTTTCTTGATTTGAGATGCTGGGCAAATAACTTCGCCTCTATGTGTCTCATTTGCAAACTGGTATTCTCTGACCTGACCTCTAAAAGAAGGTTACTGCTGAGGGCCAGCTGATAAGAATGCTTATAAAGCACAGCCAAAAGCGCAGTGCTGTGTAAATGCTAAACACCATGGTGATGATACAGAGTGGGAGGGGAGGTATGCTGTCTCCTTTGCCTCACTGAGCTATGTACAGTTTGATCTCCAGGAAAGTCATTTTATTTGTAGGTATGTGAACAAGTGTGCATGCATTTAAACTATCACAGAATATAGACTTAATCTTTCAAGTTGTGTTTTATTTTTATCTCAATGTCTTTAATAATAAGAGTTTTTAGATGTCAGGTCAGTAACATATTCAGATTTGTAAAATGAAGTCATTTTTCTGCACAAACTTTTTCCTCCTGTATCTGAGCTTGGATTTATGGATAGGTGGGAACACAGAGTTTTTCTTGTCATTAACCAACTTTAAAGAAAACTTCAGTTTAATAGGCTGTAGCTGAGTGCTCCCAGCCCAGTCAGCCTCTCTCTGCTTGAGCGCAGGCAAGAGTAATTCACTCTCAGTGGGAAGCAGAAAGGGCATGTACTATTTTCCTAAGAAACCAAAGTAAAAGCTGTGTGTCTGACAGGCAGTGACATCCCCCACCCCACTCCCAATGGCGGTCGTGTAGCAAGTCTATTGAGAACATTTCCCACTGTTATCACTGAAGTGTGTGGATTTCATTCCCAGAGGACTACTCCCTGGAACAGTCTTCCTGGTTTGACTGCCCTTCCAGTAAGATCTCATCCTAATTTTGCACTCATCTGTTACTTCCTGGAAAAGGGTCATACACCATAAGGGAGAGCAAGGCTGATTGTAGCCAAGTCCCAAATATTGTAGGAAATGAGGATTCTATTTCCTCATGACAAGACTTCATTTGAGAGAACTCAGTTCTCACTTGGAAACTTAATTGGACTGTATGATTTTTGGTTCTTTCAAATTCTGCAGCATTTGGTTTTGTTCCATGAAAAATACTGGGAAGCCAAACTGTAAAGAAGCATCCCATTTCTCAAATGCTTTTAAAGTTAGGACAAGATTTTTCTGGCATGGGCATCACAGTGTTTGGCAATGTTCAAAACCAACTCCTATTTTTCTGTCCTTATTGGAAAATACATCTGGGCTCATAACTTTGAATCTGAGGAAGTCATCATCTATTGTTTCACCAATATCTGTTAGGGAGAAACATTTCATCTATTGTTCCTTTTCACTTGGCACTTAGCCTTGGAGACCATGTGAAGAAAGTCATGAACCTCCATTGCAATGTGGAGTCTGCTATGAGTCTGTATCCAACCTGATCCTTTATAGCATGCATTCTTCACAAGAAAATGTAGTGGGAAGTTTGTCTGCCAGTCATGGTTTGTCCTTTATTGTGGATAGATGTAGCCTCTGGCATTTCCTTTCTGCCTATCTATCATCTGTGATTAGGGCAAACTGCTCAGTGTTCATCTAGCATTCAAAAGTAGCTAAAACAAATTGCAACTTCTCTTCTTACAAATCTCAGAGTTCCTACTACAGGCAAGGCACTCTCTCAGGTGAAGAATTCACTGCTCTCCTGCAGCTTTGGTGGAGAAATTGAGAAAACATATGTAAATACATATGCGTGTACTTCTGAGGGCCTTTGTCTTTTCTCTCACTTGTACCTCAGTTTATCTCTTCTAAGTGTGAACCCACAAAATAGAGACCATATCTAACTGTACATTATGTAATATCATTGCTGGCATTTTATGTGTTGTCTTTCACAAAGAATAAGAACTATAGACCAATTTTTGGTGCAAGCTAGAGCCTTCCTAGAAAAGAAGGAATAAGTGGGTAGAGATTTTCTTAAGAGTTTCAAAAGGCTACAAAGCTCTCAGAGACTTTCATTTTCCTGGCATTTATCTTTTTCTCCCCTCTCCATTTTGGGTATTATTTGATTTATACCAATAAGCAGGAATGAAGACTGTCTTCACCTGTGCAAATTCTCCTGAGTATGGATAAAGGACATAGTTTCTAACATAGACTGCATGGAGTT
The DNA here is from genome assembly GCF_000151845.1 of Pteropus vampyrus. NCBI lineage: Eukaryota > Metazoa > Chordata > Mammalia > Chiroptera > Pteropodidae > Pteropus > Pteropus vampyrus. The sequence goes on from NW_011888796.1 coordinate 2,908,592, forward strand.
CCAGCTTTGATGAGTGGTACTTGAATGAGCCCTTTGATCTTGCTCCATTTCTAGGGATCTGTTTCCAGACACCTGACAATAAGCACACTCAGCAGAAACAGCCTTCAGCTTCATTTTCCTCTCACCCAGGGAAGCCATCAACCATGCCCTTTCATCTCTTCCACTAAAGTCAGATTGCATCTCTGACTTGTGCTTGCTGAATTGATATTAGGGCTCTAAAGTTCCTCACTCTTTGCATTTTTACTCAAATGAAACAGCTGTCACTGGACTTTTGATGAAATTCAATGAAATGAGACTCAAATCGAATAACTCCTTAGAGAGGTATGGTGCCTGGGGAGGTGCGAAGGGCGGGGGGAGTGGGCAGGGTATCTAACAAAGCTGGGCTCTTATTTCCACCCACTGCTTTTCCCCCAGGTTAACAAATCCCAGTGCTGAGCACAACTGAAACACAGAGAGTGAGATGCACAACTAGGACACGGGACTGCCAGGCTGTGGATGGTGTAGATAAAACTAATAGTTGGAAAAGAGAAGCGACTAACTCTGGGTAGTAAGGAAATAAGTGCTAATTCCGAGGTTCAGAAATATAGACCATATCTGCATGAAAAATCTTTCTGGGTTAAATCGAAAAGGAAAAAGAGCAAAGATGTGGCTATTTTAATATATAGTTATAAACTCCTTACTTAAGATGGTCTTTTTGAACATCTTACTCATGCTGCTAAATCATAGGATTTAATACTGATGAGAGACATTTCCTAGAAAAGGAACACACCAGATCATATGTTGTCAAACTTTTTTAACAGTACATTAGGGGAAATTTCTTGATATAGGTGTTAGAATAAAGGTGACATTTTAGCAGTCCAGAGCACTTCATGACTACTTAAATGATATAGAGAATTCACCCAAAGGTAAGAAGTAAAAGGAGAGATCACTGGAAAGGCCTGGACAGGGAAGAGGCAATGATAATAGCCATGAGGTGCCAACTGTGAGCATTTATTTCTAAATAAATGATTTCATGGACTTTTTGAACAGCGGTACAATTATCTTCAATTTACAGATCATGAAACAGCATCAGAGAGGTAAAGTAATTTGTTTAAAGCTTTCCAGTTCATCAGTGGTACAGCTGGATTTTGAACTGGGGCAATTAGATCCTTTCCTCTATGCCACACTCCCTTCAATTGGGCTGAACCTGAAAGGTGGATGCAATTCAGTTATAAGGTAGAGCAGCTTAGGAAGAACACTGGACCTAGAGGAGGGGAGTGGCCAAGGAGAGGGAAAGGTGAATAGATACTGTCCCTCACTGTGCGCATCACCCTGCAGTAATGGAGAGCAAAAGAGAAACCAGCCTAATGATGAGTGTCCAGCCCAGATCCATGAACACAAGTCCACTGACACCAAATGAAATGCTCTTTTCTCTATGTTTTAGCAATAAAATATTTTATTCCACAGTCAGAATAAAAGATAGTAAGTCTTAAAATGCAAAAGCATAACACATTATAAATGAATTTGCTGTTGTATAAAAGAAGCATGAGAGAGGAGAGTTTGAAAGCCAAGGACACTAAAATAAGTTCTTGAAGCAAGATAGGGAGAAACTAAAGACAATAGCATCTATCCCCTGGTTTTATCCCCTGGTTTTATCCCCTGGTTTTAAGTGGTTGTGTGTGTGTGTGTGTGTGTGTGTGTGTGTGTTGATGTGCAGAGGGTCAAAATCAGGGGCTCCCAGAGTTACTACCCGCCCAGTTTGGCTCAGGCCAACCTACTTTCCAGGGGCAGAACTAATTGTTTCAGCTTTCTCTATATTGTCGTTGTCAAGATTTACTGAGATAAAATTTTTGTCACCTGTCCAGGCCTTATGTGTACCAGTCTTCCTCTGAATATCTGATTTGCGAGTCTCTCCCATTCCTGAGCATTTACTTGCTTTCATGCATTTTCTTTCAGCTTTTTATTTATAATCCCCAGGTAGGGAAGTGAGTCTGGGATCGGGACAGACCTGGGCTGACATCTCATCCCTACTCTTCATAAGTGATTTTACTTAATCGCTCAGAGACTATTTTTACCGAAATAAGTGCTATTTATTGCTGCAGAACTTCAGACTGCTGTCTGTGTTTTGGAATCTGTGTGTATTGAGGAGAAGTTTCTGGGAAAAAGAGTGGATAACTCAGTGCAAAACTATCAGTCTCTTAGGAGAAATGACTCTGTATGCTGGGAAAAGCTCATCTTCCTTCTGGATGCAGGCCTTTCCTCCCATCATAGGTGGAAGAATCTCTCCAATGACAGAATTCAGCACTAGAGTTAATGTATCAAAAAACGGCCGGGGTCTAACCAGGGGATGGACTCCTGCAAGGGTGATGTGGTCACTCTGGCCCTGCACACTTGATTTAGCAGAGATACCCACAGCCCCAATGAGCTGGTTAAGCTGCTCTGCCAGCTTCTTATCACTTACCAGTCCAGGCAGGCTTTGCTGGGCAGAGGAAGGACTGCTGAGTTACATCAGACATAAATGAATCAATATAAACCAATTCCTTCACAAAAGAAAACCTAATTAGTCACACTACTGCCCAGATCAACTGCTTCTCTCAGCAGCTGACACATTCCAATTCCAGCATACAACTGTACTCTAACTTCCATTGATGAAAAATACATAACTATTTTGTTATTGCCAAGTTTAAGACTTGCCAAGTTCATTTTCCAAAACCCAATTAATAAAGGAAATGTAACTATGGTCTTAGAAAGATTTTCTAAGAAAAGTCAGGCTTTATGTTAGGGAATAGAGAGTAAGTTCACAGAGGTTGATGACCTAATTAGCAGTGGGTTCTTGCTTGGCTACCTTTGCAAAAGGGAGATGCAGAACTAGGGATGAAAGTGAAGGATGTGACACTGTGGTACTCCCTAGAAGATGTTGCAACCCATCTCTAGTTTCTGGGAAAAATAGCACTTCCCATGTGCCTTTCCTATTAATAGATGCTTGTATCATTGCAGAGACCCTAAAGAAGTCAAAGGCCACATGATAATGGAAATTCAGTTCTTCATTCATTCATCATTCATTGCTCTTCCCAATGACTCCAGCAACCAAAGAGATTGCTGCCTTTTAGGGTCCATAGAGATCATTTATTACTACACTGGCAACTCAGATGCTGTGAGTTCAAATTAATTATGAAAGGTGATAGGTACCATAGATAGTTGAGTGTGTGGGCTTAGAGTCAAACTGCCTGGGTTCAAATCCTGGCTCTGCCACTCACTAGCTGTTTAGCTTTGGACAAACTGCTTTACTTCTCTATGCTTAAGTTTCCTCACCTACAAAAATGGAGCCAATACCATAATTTCTTAGTTGCTACTATTCTTTTATGGAAAGTAAGGGAAAAAATGCTGCCATTCAAACTATGACACAACATCGATGATCAAAATCACCCATTTTAGAGATATTAAAATGAAAAAAAAAAGATATAATCAGGGAAATGAGATAGCACCTATCTCATGGTACTGATATGAGGACAGAGATAATTCATATAAATACTTAGCATGTTGTCTGTCACACAGTAAGTCCTGATAAACGATTGCTACTATTTTACTACCAGAAGGTCGTAGTTTGGGTAATTTCAGTGAATAATTTAACCTTTTGGACTTTATTCTCTTAATCTTTAAATGAATGAATAGCCATATGTTCCTCCCACCCATAATTGGGAAGAAAAGCTAATTAAAAAATGTTTTTAGGTCCTTAGCAGCTCTTAATGTGAAATACTATCAGCATCTTCTGTTATTCATTTCTGTTTCTGAAAAGGGATAAGGAAATACACTCTGTATATTTTCTATGTGTGTATTAATTTAGTTGGAATTCCAAGGCCAATTAAAACTTTCAACTTGAAGTATTTATATTTCTATTGTAATTGTTGAAAAAGAAAGTTAAATTTTTTCTTTGTCCTTCTCAATAGAACTCTGATTTTTCCTGAATTGTTTTGTTTTATACTGAGAGGGGAAAGTTTACCTTAACATAGTATCTCCATGTTACACAAACCTAAAGAAATACCTGCAAAATTTTGCATATCTTTGAACTCCCACAGGAAGACTAGTAGAGTTAATTTCAGTTGTGTTGGTTAGGGAAGAAAGGAAAATATATTCCCGATTATTGCAAATGATCACTAAACACAAGGAAGATTCAAGTACTGTCACATAGAGCCTTGCTGTTGAATCCCACTTTGAGTAGCAAGGAGCTAGACCAATAGGGTCAGCTGCGTGTGAGAGAAGTTCAATTTAATTCAACTGTCAGTTATGAAACTTTTAGTATGAAATAGGCATAGTATGAAGCCTTTAGTATGAACCTTTGCATAAGTGATAGAGATGCAAAGAAATTCAGAGGAAGCTCTTGCCCTCTCAGAATTTGTAGTCTGATAAGAAATAACAATACAGTGTGATAAATACTATATAGGAGTGACATGGGAGTGGTGACTAACTCTGCCTGGATAAGCAAAGGAAGGCTTTAAATGTTGTATGGAAGTTTACAAAAACTACAAAGAAAAGTTTGCTATGGGTGACTAACTTGGACTCCAGGGTGGTTGGAGGGGATGGCATTCACTGCTCTCATAGGAGGGGAGCGACAATGAGAAAAGCACATGACTGAGACTCAAAAGACTTGGAGTTTGGCCCGAGCTTTCAAAAAACTACCTTTGAAAAGAATTAGATCAGGTTATTGTATTACATAACATACTATACCCCTCTGTGCCTCATTTTCTTCATGTTTATGGAAGTGAGATAGAGAAGTATACCAGCATGACATAGGAGTCAGGGTGCATGAGTTCAGTTCCTGACCCTGAAAATTACTAGCTGTGTGATTTGGGGTGTTACTTAACCTAAGTTTCCTCATTTGGAAAATGAGAGTGGTAATAATATCTACCTATAAGATTGTTTTTATAAGTTATGCATGTGCCACCTATCAAGCCCACAATAAATATTTGTTCTTATTATTTTTACTGTTATTTCCATTATACAATTCTGCATTTCAGTATTGATTACATGACACTTTTGGTAAGAGGATTATCATTAATGGATACATTTGTCCTATAATTCGAGGCAGCTTAGCATGGTGGTAAAGAGCATGAACTTGGAATAGGAACGTATGAAGTTCAGTCTGTATCTGCCACTCGATAGCTGTGTGATCTTGGGCAAGTTACTAACCTTTCTGAGCCTCACTTTATTTATCTGTAAAATAAAAATAATGAGAACATCTACCTCAGACGGTCATTGTGAGAATTAAATGAGGTGATGCATGTAAAGTGCTTTGATGAGTGCCTGGCACATATTAATGCTTTTATAAGTATTTGTTATCGTTGTTATTATTATCATGGTTTTGATTTTTAAATTATAAACTGTTTGGGAATTATAAGGTGCACTCCATGGAGAAGTAGCTGCTTTTCTGTGTCAATGACTTTGTTCAGACCACAGGGCGGTCCTAGAAGAGACAGTCCTATATGTAGTCAGGTTACACATGGTGTGTCCTGTAGGCCAGTGAAGCTGTGGACTGCAGCTAGCCTCTGAAATGTATCCCCTGAATTAAATGGGATGTCTTTCTCCTCCAGATTCTGTGTGGGAGGCTTATACATTTGGTTTGGTAATGAGTTTGCTTTTTGAGCCAAAGAAGAGAACAGAATAAAAGAAGAGAGAAGGCGTAAGAGGCAATCAGAGAAACCTGGAAGCTTAGATCCTCCAAAATGAAAAAGGAGCCTGCAGAAAAAAGAAACAACTAACGATCTCAAAGCTCATTATGATTTAACTTTGAGATAGCACAAAATGACAGTAATGTGACTACTGAAGCCTGTTTTAACTATAAGCAGGACAAAGGAGTGGAAATAGAGTGTGTTAGCAGGAACGTAAAGATAACCCCCTCACTTAACAGGCAGTGCATACATTAGTGCAAGGATGTACTGTTAAAGCTACTAAATCTTTCTAAAGTGCCATTTCCCTTTCTATGGCAAATGATTGAGAAATCTTTGTTGTGTTTTTACTTCAACAAAATTCTTGGAATCTTTTAAGACACATGTTCTCTGTAGTTAGAAGAATGCAAACTCATGACAGTGTCAACAGATAGGAAGTAGTGATGAATTCAGGGGGCAGATTATAGTCTTGCATAGCTCAAAGGAGTAAAGTATGAATTCATCTAATTTTTTTCCTAAAAAAAAATTCCTTTTGTGTTAGAGAGTTGTAGAAGATTAGAAAAATAGAAGCATATGAGTCCTCTATTTTCTCACTGACTGACAGTGTCAGTTCCTTTGCTTTTCCATGTGTCTGTTATTACTATGATTATCACTATTATCATCTTTCCTTGATTTTTCCCAACTGAGAAGTGCAAATTATCCTTAGTATCATATTGTGAGACAAAAGTCTAGATACTGGTGTTTGCCTAGATTAATTGCATAACTTGGGAACTTTGTAATTTGATCTTAGGTATTAGAGGAAGTCAGTGTCCATAATTATTTAACTTAAATCTTTTAATACACATCATCTTAAGAGTTTTAAAGAATTTCAGTGGATCTGAAGAATTTTTAAAATTTCAAGACAACTGAATTAATTCACTAAAATGTACTTCAAGATGATTTCAAAGGGCAGCTGCACAATTGCAAAGCGGAAGCGCCGCTCAGTAAATGTCATTAAGTCAATCACATTTGTTGAATTCAAATGAGAGTATATAGCTCTGTGTATAAAAAAATGCAAAAAAAGAAGATACTTTTTTTTCCTTTTTTTGCCCTTGAGGTGCTTACTCTGTCTTTTAGCATCACTACTTTACATGTACAATAAAGTAAAAGATGGTATGGACCAGGTGACCAGCGCCAATGCCCCTTGATGCATCTTTATGACCTTGAGTAAATTCCTTAAATCCTTGTAGGTTTTAAGTTTCCTCGTGTGAAAATAAAAGAGTTAGAAAAGATATTTTCTAGTGTTTCTTTTAGCTCTAGAGTATATGGTTCTGACTGAATGCAAATTAGCATGATGTGAACAAAATGCTTTGTTCACTTATTCAGCAACACTGAGAGCATCCTAGGAGCTACATATTCTAATGGGGATGGGGATGTAAAAGCCAGGAACATTTGGTTCTGCTTCCAAGAGGCTCTCAAAGCAACAGGCAAGACTGACTGACCAATAAGCAATTACAATACACTGTGTTCGGTGTGACTCCCCACCCTACTCCAGACTAAATCGATAAGAGTCCAGAGGAGGGCAGGGCTAGCCCTGGGGTTGGGCAGGACAGCCATGCAGGCTGTGGTGGTGGCATATTTGATAAGCTCCAAAATATAAGCAAAAGTTTATCAGGTAGAGAAGAGAGGAGAATGCCTCTGGCAAAAGGAGTTGCACTGACAAGGCATATATCCTGTGCTTGAAGGGTTAACTCAAACATGGATGTCAAGAGTGGAAAGTAATGGAGACAAGGGGAATTGTTTGAGACCTGATTGTGAAGAGTCTTAAAAGTCATTATCCCATGGGTATTGGGGAACCGTGAAGAATAGGATATGTGATTAGATTTCTTTCAGGATGTTCACTCAGGTGGCACTATGGAGTCTGAATAGAGGGAGGCTGGAGGGTAGAGGAAGCTCTTAGACTATTTTGATGGTCTATGGGAGCAATGATGAGGGCCTTACCCAGGGTTGTGACAGTGGGAAAAGGGAGAAAGAGACATATTTGACAGATGGCTCAGAGACTGAAGCAGTAGAATCTATTTATTCATTCACTCAACAAATTTTTATTTCGTGCTTGCTATGTGTCAGTGTAAACCATGAAGAGATTAAAAGTACTGCTGAAATGCTGATAGGGAGTGGTCAAAGTGGAATGAAGTGAAATCGTACTAGTTTGGGTGGGCCTTCTGGAAGAAATGAGATCCGACTTGTTTCCAAGGGGGAAAAAAAGAGATGTGAATTTGTAGAAAGAGGTAGGGAACATTTTAATGCCTAACCAAGGCCTCGTGAGAAGGCAAGAATGAGGAGATGACCAGCAGGTAGGCTTGACTGACAAAGAGAGTCTTTTGTTAATGTGAAAAAAGATGGAGAGATAGGAGGCATTTGGGTGAGAAGACTGAACAGAAACCTCTAAATCTGATGTGCTAAGCTCAGAGAACCACTGTAGGTTTTTAGAAGGAGAGGAATTGTGTAGCAAAATAGAAAAAATGATGGAATTAGTGCTCGTAGATCTGGGTTATGCCATTAACTAAAGGGGTCAACATTCAAATCACTGAATATCTCCAAAGCTCAAAAAGGCATTTAGATGGGAACCTAGCTAAGAGACAACTACAGTAGTCAATTTGAAAATGCTTGTGAAGAGCAAACCATGAATCAACCATGATATAGACACTGGGAACAAGAAGAATAAGAAATGGCAGGGAAATGGAATTCCCAGGCTGCTGGGCACATGGAGGAAAGGATACTGTTCAGGATGAGCCAGATCCAGCAAGTCCTCACTTAGCATTCCCGACAGTTTCTGTGACTTTAAGTGAAAAGATGTGTAACAAAACCAGTTTTACCATAGGCTAATTGATATAAACAAGAGTTAAGTTTCTATACATCTCATCAACATTATAACAAAACAACCTTGAACAAAACAATGTTATCTGAGGACCTGCTATACTTGCCTTTACTTTCTTCCTTCTCATCTCACCCCACTTCTGCCTCTGTATGCGGCCTTGCTGGGTTTGAGTCAATAACCAAAAGGATGATGGGCATCCAGAAATATTTCCTATCAAAGGCATGGATTATGTGCATATCTTCTCAAATAGTGATGCAAGTCTTAGGTATGAAAGGGTGAAATTTGGACAGCATCATGACATCCAGCCCCTCAGGTGCTTTGGGCACCAAGGGAAACTGAACAGCTTCCCCTGCTTCTGGTCTTGGGTGGCTGCCCTGCTGCTTCTGGCATTCTTGGCCAAATAAATCAGGAATGTAACTTCATAGATTAAGTGGATGTGGTTTCTCCAATTTAAACCTATCTGAATGCTTCCCCAGTCTTTGCCTTCAACGAACTTATAGTTTAATAGGAAGATAGACATATAAACAAATAAATTACAATGTGACAAGTGGTCCTTATTTCTGCAGACTGGCAGGGTGGTCCTAGGGGACCTGAAATAAAACAGGTGACTCCACTGAATTTGGCTGCACCCTGTTTTAGCATCCCAACAATTGAGCTTCTTTCTGTTTCCTCCTACAATATTATGCTGAGTCCTGACAAGTGGATGGACTCATGAATGCCCAGGACAGAATGTGCTTTCATGGGCTAGGCAGGGACTTGAGACAAGGAAAATGTGGTTTTTCTTGCCTCCTACAAAAGTAACCGTGGATTTTCCTGCCTAAAGTTACACTGCCCAATATGCCTATATGCTTTCTCATCTTTCTCTGTCCTGGCCCTTCTTAGGCTGCTGTTCTGATGGAAGCTGATTGATGAAAATAACCTTTCTTTGTCTTCTGTAGATGCTTGCCTAGAAGTGAAGCACCAAGCTGGATAAGCTGCAGACCTGGGCTCTGTCATTATTTAGATATGAAAATTAAGGCAAGTCATTTATCTTTTCAGGTGTAATGTGCTCATCAGTTAAAAAGGGACTATATATCTTTTTTACTCAAAATGCTAATATGAGGATAAAATATTATTTGAGAAGATATTTTTGCAAAATAGAGAATCACTAAATACAATGTATCATTTAATTATCAATCTTTCTATAGCTTTTTCTAGCCTCTAGTATCTACTATCCAGTTTTAGTTATATCAGCTTCCTTAAAGGGTTCTCTTTAAAATTTTTCAATTACAGTCAAACTACTGATAGGCAACCATAATTCATATTCTTGCTGAGGGACACCTGAAGTCAGCTTTAACTCCTAACTAGGTATCCAAAGCCAGATTTATATTTCTTTTTTGAAAAGGGAAATGAAAGCCTCAATAAAAAAGGTGTCTGGCAACTGGATAAAAGAAGAAATTTCTTTCAGGCTTTCCAAGAAGACAGAATGGGAGTCTTGAAATATAAATTACTTTTTAATGGTGTCTTGGAAAAGTGTTATTCTCAACCATCTGCGTCTCTTACCCCTGTTCCTGAATATGGTCTATGCAAGCAATTAAACCATTGTGTGTCTTTAAATTGAATAAAAGTAGAGATAATGTAGGAGATGGAAGAAACCTCAGAGATTTCCTGGTTTTTCCATCTATCTTCTGAAGGAGGGAAGTGGGATTTAAAACAAGTACAAGATTTCCCCTTGATCTCCAGCTTTTCAGTGCTGAGCCAAGGCCAAAACCATGGTTCTTAACTCCCAGCCCAGGGTCTCCAGCACTAGGCCAGAGGTGTGAGATATAAGCACAAATAACTGTACTTGAGGTGGACAATGGTATTCTAAGTATTGTACCATTGGTGGAAAGGCTGACGTAAGCAGTCAAAAGTGGGACATCACTTTTTGTCCCCACTATCAAAGGGTATTTGGGTTTGAGAGCTTAAATGACACTTCAGATGTTTACCTTGGAGGTAAAACTTTTGCTGTATTGAATTTGAATTGTGCCCATTTCACAGAGAAGGGACAATTGGTTGTTTTCCTTTCTCCTACTCAGAACTGCTCCAGTTATTCTGATCTTTCTGATCTGGTTTGGGCCCTCCCTCATGGTTTGCCCCAGTAGAAAACCTGATAGCTTTCCCGGAGGGTTAGATTATAGAAAATAAGAGTTCTTAGCAGGAGGGAGAACATCCTTTTGGTCAGATCCCATTATAGTAAACTCCCAGTGACTGTCTAAACTCCGTTGGTGTTAATATAAATCAACCCCACTTGAGTTATGTATGTCAGTGCCTGGGGCTTAGTAATCGTTGTTTCACATGATCTCACTATGATGGAATGTTTTCTCCTCCTCCATCTTTCTCATAGAAATGAATTTATGATAAATGCAGAAGTGGAGTCTACCTGTGAAACAAGAACCTGCTCCTGCCTCTACCTCTGCCTCTCTGTCTTACACTTCTATGACATGGTACATGGCTCTCTGTCCTTTGTCGTGCAGGACCCACCACGTGGTAACTTACCCTGCTGCTTCCTAGAGCCTCCTCTCTGGTGGACTTGGTGGCCAGTAGGGTCTTCCCTGGAGCCTTGAGGGTCTTGCCTCTGCAGTGGATTTTCAGGGGATTATTTACGGCGAGTTAATACAATTTCCAGATAAGATAGGGCAGTGACTCCTAGGCTGGTGGAATTGAAGTATTAAGAAGTTCTATATATGGGAAATTCTGGCACACAGAATTAGAGTCCTAAAGCAAGAAGGGGTGTTAGGATTAGCTAATCAATGGAGATGGTTCGAGTGTCAGACACTTTGGGATCTGGTTGCAACACGGGATCAGTGGGGAGGCAAAGGATTGGCAGAAGTAAACATGTTTGTTCATGGAGACCTAGCAATGCAGAACTGAGGAAGAAGACAGGAGAAAAGAGAAGGCCAGTTCTCTGTGGCCCTGGGAGATGTGGCTAAGGACACATGGGTAGTTCTCTTTCCTTTGTTACAAATCAGGCAGACCTGTTTTTTAGAGCAGCTAGTTCAAGGAGGTGAGGAGAACTAATTTTCTTCAAATGAATCAGAGTGAAGCCAGATGTTTGCAGCTGGAGTTGGGCTGTATGATTCCTACCACCTGCTGCTGCCAATTTGTTCCTGGGTTGACCATCTGAACTTTTGCCTACAAAATGAAGCAGTGAAACACTCCTGCATATCTAGTGACTGTTAGTGTTTGAAAGTTCCAATTATTCATGTCATTTGCACTCTGAGTCCTGGACCACTTGAGAACTAGGCATAAGAGTCCAAAAGGGTTCAGTGCACCTGCCTTATTCCAGTCCCAGGAGAATGTGGCTTGGACACCAGAGAAAATGGACTTCATAGTCTTACCTGTCTGAATTGAACTTCCGACCCTACCAGCGCCAGGGCAGCTAGATTCTACAGGAATAAAGATAGACTTTTAAAGCATGGAAAAGTCTGGAGTGTAGAGTCTCCTTGAGGCTTGTGGGCAGGCTGGATCCAAAAGAGAGCCAGTGAGAGCTAGTCACATGGTCAGAATACTTCTTTCTATTGGGAATGTAGAAGATGGTAGATGTTCCAGTTTTAAGATCTGATGTAGGAATAGGAGGAGAAAGTAGATCCTCTACACCCATCTTCCCCTCAGTGAAACCTGATTTTCTCTGTACCTCAGCCACAGTCCCCACTTGCTGCCATCCCCGAGGTCGTCTTCCGCCTGTGTCGTTCCCCTCAGCCCACACAGTGCTGAACAGAGTGGGATTCTCAGCAAATCCAGGTTCAGCTCTTGGCTTACATCTTGGTGAAATTGGGTCAATCCATTTCAGCAAGTGGTTGTCCTAGGTTAGGTCTTCCCTGAGACAAGGATTTGGATGGCAGGACTTTATTTGGACCGTGATGCCAGGAGGCACCAGTAGCAGAATGAGGAAGTGAGACAAGGAACAGAGGCAGCCAGTCATGGCGTGTTATCAAGCGCCCATTTGGGCCACTGGAGTTTATGCCCCTGGAGTGCTCTCTAGTAAGTGTTTCATAAAGATGGCTCGAGTTCTCCCAAAGTGAGGAAGCCAGGTGCTTATTCACCACATTTCATCAGTCGTCATTTGAGGCTGCTTTTCTAGCACTTCCAGCCTGTGATGCACATGATATTCATCTTGCGCTTTTTTTCAGTAAACCCAATCTAGCAGTTAGGTGTGAGCCACTCACCAACTTGCTGTGGTTTGTCTCTGCTTTTTTTGTTGCTTTCGTCACAAGAGGTTTTCTCAGTGCCCCTCTCAGGCAGTCTTCAACAGTTCAACCACTTGTACTGACAACTTCCATTCCCCTTCCAAGGAACCATCAACCTCTGGCATATGTGAAAAAACAACAGCTTCTAACAACGCTCCATAACTGTCTCCCTAACTGGACATGGTCTTATAGAAACTGTCAAGAGGAAATGGCAGGTACTACAGCACTTCAGACACTCCAGAAAATGCCTGCTACTGCTGAGCTGCTGACCTCATTTCAGGTACTGACTAGTTGAGAGTGAACTGACTTCTAACAAGTTTCTCCCTAAGTTTGGGATGGATCCTACCTGCTTTCTACTTGACCATCCAAAATGTTGGCAAGGACACCTGGACCTCCCCTTGGACCACCCCACCTCTTGAAGCCACTCTCTGGCTTTTCCCAGGCTAAATGGGAAAGGGAATCATGAGAAGGCTCCTCGGAAGGCTGCACATCAAATAGAGTCATCACCTGAGCTCCCTGGCTTCTGTCCTGTTCTCTGCCCTTAGTCATTTACGCTCCGCCCAGACACCCTGGGAGGCCCTCTTGGCTGGTCTTAAATTTCTCCTCTGGTACCTCTGTAGTGTAGGACTCACCATGTGGTAACTTACCCTGCTGCCTCCTAGGGCTGATTCCTTGGTTGTCTTGGTGGCCAATGGGGTCTCCCCTGGGGCCTTGAGGGTCTGGCCTTTGCCAAGGTGAGGCAATGGATTTTTAGGGGATTATTTGCAAATTATGCTAAACTTATAGACAACTCTGTGTGAAAATATTTTCTAGGTATAGGTCAAGTATCTTCAAGACCTCTTCATTAGTTTTCCTCTTTCTTGATGCGAATGAAATAGTTTTGGGAGTTCAAATTTCAGTCTGCGTAATTCAGGTGTGCAAAAGTAGAACTTTATTTCTCTTAACTAAACACTTGTTATGGGTTGAATTTTGTCTTTCAAAAAAAATATGTTGGAGCTCTAACTCCTAGCACCTCAGAATATGACCTTATTTGGACATAGTCTTTATAGAGGTAATTAAGTTAAAATGAGTTCATTGAGGTGGGCCCTAATCCAACATGACTAGTGTTCTTATAGTAGGGGGAAATTTGGACACAGACATGCACACAGGGAGAACACCAGGTGACAATATAGGCAGAGGCTGGGGTAATGCTTCACAATGCAAGGAACACCAAAAATTGCTGGCAAACCACCAGAAGGTGGAGGGGAAAGCATGGAACAGTTTTTCTCTCGTGGCCCTCAGAAAGAAAAAACCACGTTGACACCTTGATCTTGGTTTTCTAGCCTCCAGAATTAAAAGGGAGGGAATTGTGGGAGAGTAAATTTCCGTTGTTTAAGCCATCTAGTTCATGGTAGTTTGTTACGGCAGCTGTAGGAAACTAATACAGTACTCAAATCTTTTCTTACGATGATCGTGATAAACTTGATCTTGCCAGTTCAAAGCAAATTCGAGAGTCTTCGGCTGAACTTTTTCTTCTGAAGAAATACTCAGGCAATTCAGATTTTTCTGTCCCCTCCTGCCCTTCTTTCCAGGCTGTGGCCCTAGACACAGGTGTCTGTCCTCTTTGGATTCTGTCGATATGTCTCTGTTTCTCTTTGTTCTGTTGGCTATAAACGTTTTGTGTCTATTGCTAAAGTATTAACTGCCCGCACCATTCTGATATAGTATCAGATCACTATATCAGTTCACTTGGCTTCAACACTTTCATCTTAACTGTGAGGCTTAGCCAGTTCTGCCAGCTCATTCATAGCCTCATCTATACCTGTCTTGAGAGAGATAGGTGCAAGGTGGGGTCAAGCAGGGGCAGGAGAACCTTTCAGATATTGTCCTGAGCCTGTCTCTGAGGCCATGGGCTACTAGGGCAGAGAGATGATGGTCCCAGGATATACCTCTGCCATCCCAGACCTATCCTATCACCACTTTGCCTCTGGTTTGGCTGCCCAAGTGACAAGAGACCTCTTGTGAGGTTAAGGTGTGTGTGCTCTGTGTCATCACTGTAACAACTGGAAACTGGAAACATTCTGAAAACTCCTCAGTGAGACAATGATCAAATAAGCGAGGGAGTATCCATATTATGGAATACTATGCAGCTGTTAGTATGAGACCTCCCCACAAAGAAAGATCTCTACAACATGTTACGTTGTAGAACAATATGTATGATACAATTCCGTTTTTGTAAAAAAAAAAAACTATATATGTGTATGGATGCAAGTGCACAGAAAATCCTAGATGGACACGTATCTGAGTGTTAGCAGTGTTACCACCGGAGACATATGGATGGAGAGGGGAGGCAGGATGTAAAAGGGGATATTCACTTTTTCCTCAAAATCTTTTTGTATTATATCAAATAGTAACAGAACTGTATTAATAAATTATGAAATTTTCATATAAGTGACCCCCCCCCCATAGCACGAATCATACCAAGAATGGCCTGCCTATTCTCTTTTCTCAGCACCTCAAAAAGAACCTCTTCACTCTCTTTATTAAGTTCCAAAAGGATCAGGCATACCTGTTGGCTTTCACTGAATCCTCTCTTTCACTCAGTTGTTGTTAGCATAAAACTTTAATGAATAAATAAAGGACCAGAAAATATAGCTCCCAATTGCCCTCCAGACCACAACTTATGTTGTCACAGAGGCCTTTGGCAATCCAAAAGGAATAAAGCTGAATCAAGTAACAAGGGAAAATCAATACCTTATTCATGTCAAACCTGGCCTAATGCCCTCTATTATGTGACTCACCACACAGAGAATTGATCTGTTTCTCTTCTGGTGGAACATGGGGGCTCTAAAATTTTCACTTATATTTATTAATTTTGAACAGAGAACTTCATGGAGCTATTTCCTCCCTATATAAAACTGGTGGATTCATAGCAGAGTTTCAGAGCCCCTTGTGTTTGACTCAGCTCCAGTCCTGCATACTAAGTAAATATTCTTGGAGGAATCGTTCTTGGGTCAGGACAAAGATAATAATGGTCATTAATAACCATCACTCATTCCACAGTTCTTCTTCCCCTGAGCTCTTCTAACCTACTCTTTATACATGTTTTTTAATGTGCCAAGTGCACTGGCCACCCCCACTGGAGGCAGGCACACACTCGGAGGGAGGGTAATTGCTGCTGTCATTATGAGCCCTGGCCTGTGCAGACAGCATTCTCAGATCACTTCTTTCACCTCTGGAGCAGAGGGTTAATGGTCACTGTGCACGACTGCTTGGAATGGGGAGTGGTGGAATGTAATTACTAGCTCTTGTGGGTGGACCTATGTGTGTGTCTTTATGAACAGGATGAGCTGAAGTAATCTCCAAGTCTACATGCTAACATCTTATGAAAGCTATTGTTATTTTGAAGCCCCTAAGGAAATTATATCTTTATTGTGAGTCAAAAATGTCCCTTATTAACTCTCCCTGTTGCCCTTACCTGATTCTTATTGCTCTGAAATCTTCTTGATCCAGGTGCACCTAAATTACCTCCTCATTTTGTCTAAGAGAACCTAGATTATTTCTGTTTATGTAACCACTGTCCCCGGTGTGGGTCCCTGTCCTCATTTATCCCCTGCCTTCCATTCTCAGCAGCCCCCTCTCCAACTAGCAGTTTACTCATAGATATAAGTGCATAATTCTCTTTTTCCAAACAAGTTGGAACAGATTTTCTGTTTTCTACTTTCCAAAGATGTGACTGACACCTTAAAATGCAGATTTTTACCTTTATTACCTTTATTTTCCCATCTTTGAGTAGGTGACTGAGTCACTAGAAGTCAAAAAGAATAAGCAGGAATGGTGAACATAAAATTTGTGGTTGGAACTTGAAAGAGTATTTGCAAACTATTGCTAATATGATTTTTTTTTTCTTTTCTGATTTGTGTATGTGTGTTCCAGTAATGTATACCTATATTTATTTTGCCAGTGGGTAAATTCTTTGTTCCCTGGAACCCCTGGAAAACAACATTTGCTCTGTTAATACGCAGGTGAATATTCTGCACATATATACATCCCTTTGTCATGAATCTTTTGAAGGTAGACATTTTTTCTATAAAGGCAGGAGCTAAACCTAAAAGTACATCACCTGACAAATGATTAGGGAATTATTCTTCTTAAACTAAATGAATGCCCAAACAAATCAACTCCCCAAAGTGAGCTTCTCAAGCTGTGCCCTGGAATATTAATAAGTGGAAGAGACACCTCTGTCCACAGCTTGTCATTTCAGTGGCCCCAAACCCTGTAGGGTAGCAAAGACCAGACGTGTTGGAGATCCTTTTAGGAGATTCAAGCCTGCCATCTCGTGGCTACTCAGAAGTATTACCCAACATTTTGAAAAGTTTTGTTTGTTCTGTTTATTTTCTTTTCAATTATAGTTGACATATATTAGTTTCAGGTGTACAGCATAGTGGTTGAGCATTTATATAATGTACGAAGTGATCCCCCAGATAAATCTAGTTCCCACCTGGCACTGTACATAGTTATTACAACATTATTGTCTATATTCCCTATGCTGTACTGTGAAGTTTAAGAATGGCAACTGTTGGAATTTATAGTTGTATTAATTAGCATACACTCACAAGTGCCATCTGAATTTGGGCTGCAGCTATTCTGTAATAGGTACCAAGAACTCTAAAGCTGAAAAATAACCACAGCAGTATGTCTCTAAAGAGGACATACCAATGGCCAATAGGTCATATGAAAAGATGCTCAACCTCACTAATCATCAGAGAAATGCAAATTAAAACCACAATGAGATATCACCTTACACCTGTCAGAAGGGCTATCAATAGTAAATCACAAAACAATGTTGGCGAGGACACGGAGAAAAGGGAACCCACGTGCATTGTTGGTGAGATTGCAAATTGGTGCGGCCACTAGGGAAAACAGTTTAGAGGGTCCTCAAAATATTAAAATTAGAACTACATTATGACCCAGGATTTCCACTTCTGGGTATTTAGCCAAAGAAAACCCAAACACTAATTTGAAAAGATATATGCACCCCTATGTTCACTGCAATGCTATTTACAATAGCCAAGACATAGAAGCAACCTCCGTGCCCATCAATAGATGATTGGATAAAGAAGTTGTAGTACCTGTATACAATGGAATATTACTCAGCTATAACGAATGAAATCTTACCATTTTCAACAATATGGATGGACCTAGAGGGTGTTATACTAAGTGAAGTAAGTCAGAGAAAGACAAATACCATATGATTTCACTTATATGTGGAATCTAAGGTACAAAATAAATGAACAAACAAAATGAAAACATACTCATTGTTACAGAGAACAAACTGGTGATTGTCAGATAGAAAGGGGAGTTAGAGGGCTGGTTGAAAAAGGTGAAGGGATTAAGGAGTACACATTGGTAGTTACAAAATAGTCATGGGAATGTAAAGTATTGCATAGGGAATACAGTCAATAATATTGCAATAACTATGTCTAGTGCCAGGTGGATACTAGACTAATCGGTGGGGGGGATACTGTGTAAATTATATAAATGTCTAACCACTATGCTATACACCTGAAACTAAAATAAAACAATATTGAATATCGACTCTAATTGAAAAATAAAATGACCACAAAGATATCTTTGATATCTTGCCTTTAGGAAGCAAGTGAGAAGGTGGATGCTGGAGAGGGAGCTCTACTGTGCTGTCAGGTTTCTCCTCGAGAATGTGCAATGCTGAAAAGTGGGACCATCTGGGATGCCGGTAATTGCAGCAGCCTCTAGTCCTAGACAAATGGGTAATTTCTTAAAGTGCCCTTCTGATGAACAGAAAAACTTCAGGCTTGTTAGCTAAAGTGTCATTTGTGAATGCACCTGGAAAGATCCTAGCAGGTGGTGCAGTAGAGCACCCAATTCAAGAGGCCGATCCATCCACTGGGTGTTCAACAAATGAAAAGTAACGATGCCTACTGGCGGTTGGGGGATATTCCTTCAACCTGGACAAATGGGGATGAAAATAACGAGAGCATCTTCAAGCTGCTCCCTGTGGCTTATGCTTTTTTAAGGTTAGAGAACATCTGGAGGGCTTTGCTTTTGAAAAACTAATGGTTGGATTTCAGTGATTTTTCCACATCCTGCTCCTGCTTTCTACAGAGTCTAAGAGTTGGAAAATAATGAGGAAGATTGTTTCTATGGTGAATGCAATCTATCTGGAGGTCAGAACATAGGAAAAAGAGGGCAAAATTGGGTTCATTGAGATCCCAAGGTCATATAGAAGTAAGAGCAAGTTTGGGTTGAGGGGAGTCTTAGAAACTTACATGTGTTCAGACACAGCTGCATAATTCTTTTCTGTTTTCCCGTCTGTGAGTTGGGAATGAAGAGAATGATCAAATTTGCCAACTGATTTCCTTCCAAGGATGTTAAGGTGGTGGGACAACCTCTAAGGATGTTAGTGTGACAGGATATATATACCCTATTTAAAGAAGTGCACTGTCAGATTAAATTTGAGAGTCTTTCTCTCTCTCTTTTTATTTTTTTTTCCCTTCGGTGTTGTCTGATTCAATCAAGTTGGGGACAGAAAAATCGCCTTGAAGTAAACGTTCCTTGTTTTACAAAGAACACTTGAGTAGGCTCCCTTGGTATGTAAATGCCAGACTAGTTGGCCTCTGGTCCCAGGAGAAGGAAATAACAAGACATACTGTGCTTTGAGTGGCTTAGAAAGGGTTGCCTCATATCTCGTGGGAGGAATTGGTGGTGCAGAACAGCAGCAGGGAGGGCTAGGTGTTGAATGCAGTTCTGTGGTCAAGTAAGATTAAAATTAAACACCCTTGGTTTTAGTTGCTCACTCCCAGTTTTCAAAACACTTGTCTTAACCTTGACTTTTGTGCCCTGACACTCCTGCTTCTCTTGCTTCTTTCCCTGCTTCACTGGCTACATTTGCCTTCCCTTCTTTGCTAGATCAAGCTCCTCTATCTCTTGGCCTTCCTCAAGGGCTTGGTTCTGCAAACATATCATTTTCAAAAAGGTAAAATCAAAACTCTTATACAAATGTAAAAGGAACACATCAAAGACTTTATGTAACTCATTAATTAATGAAGAAACCAGCAAGGCGTTAAAATCAAGTTCAAGGAGAATCTGAAGAACAGACGTATATACTCAGGAATGCTGAAATGAATTTGCTAATAGATGTAAAACAGTTAATATCCTGCACAACAATAAAATGTAATTTGGGGAGACATCTCTTCTACAGGGTAAAAATGAAATGTATCTCTATCGAGACAAAACTCATTCACAGTGCTATGGACAACAATCATTTGCATTACCATCAGTTTTCTATAAATTAACTTCTACCTCTAGAGAGCTGTGAAATATCCTGGCCAATAAAAAGATAATCAAAGGTGCACAGCTCTACAGAATCAGATAATCTTTGGAGGGTCCGCTGGACAATGCCCAGAATTCAGTAATCTCTATTGCCCATTTTCAAAGTTTTAATAATTTTTCCCTGACAACTCTGAGCTCTCTAACCATTCTGTGCTCTCTGAGCAATCTCGCCTAAGCCATAGCTTCAATTACTTTCAATAACAGCTGACTTTCAAGTTTATATCTTTGGTCTAGTCCTCTTAGCTCCAAACCTGACAATTTCTCTTAGGTGGTTTTGAAAAAATAACTTGCTCAAGGTCACTTAGCTTGTTAGAAGAAGAGCTGAGATTTGAACTTGGGACTATCTGATTTCAGAACTGGGGCTAACAGCCCGCAAATATTAACAGCAGGTGGGTTTGGCAATGCCCAAACTTTGGGGGCTGGAAACTATGTGGTAGACTCTCATTCTGTCACTAGGGGGGAGGGTCTTTTCTGGAGAGGAGGAAGAGGCTGAAGACGTGGACCTCACCATTTCTCTGGCTGAGTTACAGAAAAGAACCTGTGTTGCCCGTCCATGGTGAGTGTTGCTTATCCCTGTTAATGAAGTAAGGATACCTCTGCTGCTGAGGTTTCAGAGATTGGGGGATTCCGGTATTGCGCCCTTGATCTAGCTACCTCTTACTTTTTCCTGTACAATAAAAGAAGCCTCCAGCCTGGATCGTGGGTAGGAGAAGCCTCCAGCCTGGGTCGTGGGTAGAAGAAGCCTCCAGCCTGGGCCATGGGTCGGAGTACACTCTGGGATGGGTTTGGAGGGGAATGTTAGGTTTTTCCCATGGGATGCTTCCCAGATTTTCTGAGGGTATTTTGCATCTTCCACCCATGTCCTGCTGACCAAGGTTTCAGCTGACCTCTTCCATTAACCCCTCCCGCCTTCAGTATTCACACTTCTCTTCAGGAGTAATGAAGTCTCAAGCCCTTCAGGACCTGACTGATCTCACAAGGTTAGCAGCAATATTGTCCTGTGCCTGTGCTTATTTTTTCCTCCATGGTCTCTTTTTTAATCTTTTTTGCCTTCCCTGCCCCAATCTCAGAGACTGTTCAGTCAACTAATAATCAGATGCGGACAAATGACACAAAAGCGAGGATGGCCATTTTCTGCCTGGTGGAAAGTATTTGAGAAATATCCTTAAGCGGCAGGAGCCCTATTTCCAGCCAAATCTAATCACTTGCCTGGTTCGTCATTCTTTTCTCTGCTAGGCCAAGGGGCATCATTTATGTAATCCCTGGGTTGGCAAAGACCATTTAAAGTGGGGCTTTATTTACTTTATTGGGAGGATAGGTGAAGGAGGGGTCAGATTGCTTGGCCTTAGTGTTGACACAGAAACCAGGGAAAATGCATTCCCTAACTTGTAAACATTCAAACACAAATGTTCTGGAAAATAAATTCTAGTGAAAAGAGAACCACAAACTGTGGTTTGAGGGATAGAATTGGTAGGAACATTTATTTTCCTGAAACTACTCAAATTACCAGCCACGTCACAGAAATGGACTCTGCCACTGTCTCATCAAGGTACTTGTACAAGTCTGCAGCATCTTTGAACCTACTGCAAGTTTAAGCACAGATCCCTGGAGAGCAG
Source organism: Pteropus vampyrus (assembly GCF_000151845.1). NCBI lineage: Eukaryota > Metazoa > Chordata > Mammalia > Chiroptera > Pteropodidae > Pteropus > Pteropus vampyrus. Next base: position 2,930,265 of record NW_011888796.1, read on the forward strand.
GGCGTGGGGGGGTGGGGAGGCGGGGACAGCTTTGTCTAGGTAATTCCACTTCGCAGACCTCACATATGGCCCAGGCTCATGCTTCTGTCTACTGTACTGGGGTGTCTGCTAGCTGGGACTAGCTCTTAGGCCCCAAATATACTCTTATCCTGCTTTTTCTGAGAACATTCTTAGTCTTAAGAGAAGGAAGTCTTTTTTGCAGCCAGAGAAGTCTACCCAAACCTCCTTTGAACTCCTTGCACTCGGAAGAGAAAGAAAAAGTCTGCCCACAACACTCAGTTTAGAAGTCTCTTTTCCCTTTCCTCTTCTATCAGAACTGTCTGAAACCACTTTCTAACTTAGATGAAGTTGCTATTTGGTGTACTTCAAAACCAACTTTAATTCCGTTGAATTAAAAAAAAAAAAACCCTCTTTTTTAAGGTCTTTCTCTAGGAATGAGGTGATTTTTTTCCCTTGCCAACTGTTTCCCTCCCTTTTCAGGGTCACCTTATATTTGGTGAAAAGGAGGCTTTTAAAAATATTAAATTGAGGTATAATTCACATATTATATAATCCATCCTTTTAAAGTTGGACAATTCAGTGTGTTTTTTTAGCATATTCACAAAGTTGCAGAACATTTTCATCATTCCAAAAAGAAACTTCATAACCATTTGCAGTCATTCTCCTTTCTGTGTTTATGGATGTGTTTATTCTGGACATTTCATATAAATGGAATGACACAGTGCATGGCCTTTTCTGTCTGGCTTCTTTAACTCAGTTTATTCTTAAGTTTCATTCATATTGTAGCATTTATTAGTACTATACCTTCTCATTGCTGAATAATATTCACTGTTTGGATATACCACATTTTGTTTATTCATTCATTAGCTGGTGGACATTTGAGTTGTTTTTACTTTTTTGGCTAAAATCAGTAATACTGCTATGAGTATTTATGTATAAGATTTGTGTAGTCATGTGTTTTCAGTTCTCTTAGATGTATATCTAGGAGTGGAATTGCAAGATCATATTGTACCTTCATGTTTATTTCTTGAGGAATTGCCAAACTGTTTTCCAAAGTGGATGCATCATTTTACATTTTTACCAGCAATATGTGAGTTTTCCAGTTTCTCCACATCCTCTCCAGCACTTGTTATTGTCCATCCTTTTATTGTAGCTATCCTAGTAGGAGTGAATTATATCACTGTGGTTTTGATTTTCATTTCCCTAATTAATGATGTTGGACATCTTTTCATGTGCTTTTAGGTCATTTGCGTAGCTCCTTTGGAGAAATGTCAAAATTCTTTGACCATTTTCAGTTGGTTTGGCTTTTTATTACTGAGTTATAAAAGTTCTTTGTATATTCTTTTTACAGTCCCTTGTCAGATACATGATTTGAAAAATGTTCTCTCTTTCTGTGGGTTTGTCTTTCTTAATGTTATCCTGTGAAGCGCAAATGTTTTTAATTTTCACGAAATACAATTTATTTTTTTCCTTTTGTTGCTTTTCTTCTGGTGTCATGTCTAAGAAACCATTGCCTTACTCCAAATTATGAACATTTATGCCTATGTTTCCTTCAAAGCATGTTATAGTTTTGACTATTACATTTGAGTCTTTGGTCCATTTTGAGTTAATTTTTGTTTATGGTGTGACATAGGATCCAAATTCATTCTTTTGGCATGTGCTAGTACCATTTGTTGATATGATTGTTCTTCCCCCATTGAATTTTCTCCCTTATTGAGAAACAACTGACCATAGGTAGATAAGTTTATTTCTAGTCTCTCAATTCTGTCCTATTGCTCAATATGTCTATTCCTATGTTGGTAGCACACTGTCTTGACTACTGTAGTTTTGTAGTAAGTTTTGAAGAAAGTGCTAGTTCCGTCCAACTTGGTAATTTTTCAAAATTGTTTTGACTATTGTGGGTCCCTGGCATTTTTATATAAGTTTTAGGGTCAGCTTATCAATTTCTGTGAAAAAACGCAGCAAGAATTTTTACAGGGATTGTGTTGAATCTGTAGATTAATTTGAGGTTGTCATTTTAATAATATTGCCTTCTGATCCATGCACAGAGGATGTCTTTCCATTTAAGTACTTTTTCATTTTTTTTTCAATGATGATCTGTTGTTTTTAGTATGGAGGTCTCATACTTCTTGGTTAAATTGATTCCTAAATATTTCGTTATGATTTTATAGTAAATGGAATTGTTTCTTTAATTTTTTAAATCGTTCATTACTAGTGTATAGAGATATAATTGATTTTCACATACTGATCTTATATTTTGCAACTTAGTAGAAGTTTTTTTTTTATTAGTTCTGATAGTTTTATTGTGGATTACTTAGGATTTTCTCTGTGTAAGATCATGTCATCTGTGAATGGAGATAGATTTACTTCTTCTTTTCCAATCTGGATCGTGCCTTTTATTAGGAGGCTGTTTTTTATAACCAGTCTTACTCCCACAATTTCCCTATCTCATTTCTCTGGAGCTGTTGCCCTCTCCCAGGGTCACACAGCATAGCAAACAACTTTTAACTTGGTATCTAGTATCACAGTCCTGAAGACCATCGAGCATCTACCTACAGGTGATTTCTCCTTGGCCCCAGTTTTCTCCTCTTTGGACTCCAATGCATGGACAACTTCTTGGGCCTCCTTTTCTCTCTAGGTTGCCTTCATACCTCTTCTATTTTCAATCATCTCAAGCCCCTTATTTTCTCTCTTTGAAATGCCCTCAAAAATTTCTTGAGTTTATTATGCAGAGCAGTTCAACCCTGATTGTCATGTCTATTCATTTATGTTCCTATCCATCTATGGTTAGGGGCCTTTCACAATAACAGCAGAAAAATTAAAAATAAACCAAAATAAAGTCCAAAGTAAAAACATGCCATTAAGATGTATCAAAGTATTTTCCTAAACCACTGAATTGCCTCCCCTGGAGAGAATTTTACCTTCGCCTTAGAAGTCAGAAGTAGCTGCCAACAGTTCTGCTAAAAGATAATAGTTTCCCTCTCCCGCTACAAAGGATTTAGAACCACCTTTTTCTTTTTTGAGAGGCTCTAATCTGATAAGAGAATCATTATCTGAGAAATCAGAATATCCCCAGATCACCAATTCTTACACTGGGAGTCTGAGGGTTCCAGTACCCACCCATCTTCGCGAAGCAGGCTGTTCTGGGGAGTGTGTGAGTCAGAGCAGCATAACTCAGATCTTCAGCGTGTTCTGTGATGGGAAACTCAGGGGTGTCCCATGTGACTAGATTATTATATAGAAGCCACCAAGCTCTTACTTCCTCACAACTTCATTCCGTGGAATGGCTGTATGGCAGTTCAAATAAAGTAGCTAAGACTATTTGGTTGCAGCTCTAATGTCATTTTCTGAACCATTGGAGCCTTCAATGTGGTTGCTAAGTTTGCTGCATTGCAGAAGAAATATACCTCTAGCCTGTTGTATAATTATCTCAGGAATTATAAAGGCAATAAATGCATGATTGCTTTTTTATTAATACTTTAAAGCAGAGAAACATAATTGGCACTTTAGCCATCTAGTGGCAGCAAATTAGACAATAATGTGATTTCAAAATGACAATTACTTTTGGCAATTAATTGGCATCACCTTTCAGTAGCCCTTTTCAATACATTGCTGGGGACTCTTGTTGGCAATGAAAAAGGGGATTATTCTAAAGCTGAATCAGACATACGTGGAAAAATTAAGTTAATTACTTAACAAAACAAGTGTTTGATCTTTATATTCTTGATCAATGGATCCTTGGGGTTTAATAACAGTAGTAACATATTATACCTTTTTCCCTGAATGATGCCCAAATGATGTATAAAATTTTCGTAATGTAATTACCACCCATAAATCACTTCATTTCTGAAATATGGTGGCTTCTGATAGGATGAGATTGCTTTTCACAATCTCATTAGTTTAAGAAGGAAAAAGAAAACTCTTGCCTCTAATAGAAAGGCAGGTAAGGATGGAAGGTGGCTTTATTACAAGTTATGTGCAAACGGGCTGAGAAAGAAACAATAATGACATCATACATAGAATCATGTTTGAAATCACCTTTACATACACAATTAGATTTAATTCTCTCGGCTCTGTGTTTTGGTAGCAATAGGTTTACATGAAATGTTTTAGAAAAGTCCCAAAGCATAAACCTAAATGGGACATTTGACCTGTTTTTAATAGATTAAAAATATTAATATGAAATGTACCAAAATATTCTTACATTGTTTTGATTAAATAGTTATAATTATTGATAGGTAAATTTATGTTGAAATTGGTAATTGCAACATTACCCTGTCTGTTGCTAATTTGAAGCTATATATTTTTGTCTGTATTGAATTTCACTACATGCCTCCTATTCTCGAAACTGAATGAGATTAAGCATCTCTCAGTAATGAGAGCAGACACTATATTGACTGATTTTTAACTGCTCAGCTCTATCTTTGATTTTTTTTTAATACAAGTCAGAGTCTCTAAACAGTTCTTTTTGCATTTTAATGTCTAGCACCAGGAATTACATTGTAAGGCAACTGAAAATACTGGCAGGCTGAGAGCTAAAATTGAGGCCACCCCACAGGACCCTCAGATCTTTACTTGAAAAAACTATTTTGCAGGGCCAGGGAAATGGTTAAGAAAAATAAGTGACAGGCACTAGGTACAAACCGAGGACACTCATAACTGGAATTCCAGTTCTAAGTACCTAGAATCAATGCATAAAATCAGTCCTCTGTGTTTTCAAGTTCTTGGTTGCAGGATGAATATTTATGACTCTAGAGACACAGGCAGCACTCATTCATTTATTCATCTGTACATTCCATGATTATTTATGAAATATCCTTGATGTTCTAGGCACTGTTCTAGCTGCTGGGCATACAGAAGTAAACAAAACAGCTACAGTCTTTGCCTTCATAGGCAGAAAGGAGAAGACAGCCCATATCATTCTGCTTATAAGGAAACTAATCCAGAAAGAGTTGGTTGGTTTCTTTCTTTTTTCTTTCTATGTCTCCCCTTTCCTTTTCCTCCCATATCCTCCCCCTTCTCTTATTCTTTCTATCTGTTATCCATGGGGTCCCAATAATTGTTCTCAATTTAATACAGATTTGATGTCAGTTGGTTTATTAGATAATATTAATTTGAAAATGTGAGATAACAAAGTCCTGGTGACTAGTCATGTTTCTATCTGGCTCACATTCATTTTTTGGTGGGTTTTAGTTTTCTTGGCAGTATTTAACATCCCCAGGAGGAATTTAAGAATACCTTTACTAGTTTCTACTCTCCTTTTCTTCATTTATTTTTAACAAAGGAGGAAAGCCAATAGAAAGAAAGGCCAGTATCTATTCCTTTGAATAACTACCGTGTATTGAACTTCTACTATGTGCCAGATACTATCTGTAGATGATTTCAAATTTCTAAAAGGAAACCTTTGAGGCCACATTGTTATCTTCTTTCTATAGATGAAATGGAAGCTGAGTGAGGTTTGGTAACTTGCCTGGGATCACAAACTTGTATGTGAAAGACCCAGGGTTTGAACTCACAACAATGAGAGTGCAAAGCTCTTGTTGCCCTAACCAGATCCTACTGCTTCTAGAGCCTTTGCCTTCAAGTGCCCTTGGATCTCCAGCTTGAGATTTATTTGAACTCTTCTTGTTTTCTTCAAGTAAGGCCATAGACAGTGGATGTTCCTCCTTTTCCCCTATCTATAAGACTGAATTAACTACCTTTTTGTATCAATTATCAGCTGGTGAGTTTGATTTTGGTTTAATACTACAAAGAGCTGTAGCTTTGAACTGGTTCCAATTATGGCACAAAATCTGGCCATGTCTTTCAACCTCTGAAGAAAAATAAACAAATTTATTCCCACTCTTTTTGGGATAATGAGGGAGTTGACCCCAACATTAAAGTGTATTAGGAACATGGGGTCTCTATAGATTCTGTTGTCACATAACAAGCAGTCACTTTTTGCAAGTAGGAAAAATGAAATATAAAGACATAACCAAATTAATTTTGCACCACTCTGGAATTAGAGATTAATAAAGATTGCAAGTCTAATAAAGATTACTTTGCCGAGATTATCACATGAGGATGTTATTTTTAACAAAAAGATAGTGTTGGCTGTACTGATGCCTTTTTAAGTTTTATCATCATTTAGCATTTCTTAGAAGGTAGTTGTAGGGCATTTATAAATAAATAGCACTGGCTGCACATTTTAATTTATTTTAGAAACATTATTTGCTTACCATGAAAATGAAGGTTTTTAACTTGGCTTTAAAGTCTGCTCAGTACAAAAATTGTATTTGTAGCTGAATAAATGCTTTTAACTCTTGATATGTTGTCTTGGTTGCTTTCAGGCCTGTTTGCAGTAACTTTCTGTAAGATCCATGCATAGCAAAGCAAGATCCCTGCATAGCAAACTCTATATCAGTAGATAGGTTTTTTAGCAGTTAGAATTAATAACAAGTGTTCATTTGCTTCAAGGTTTTCCTGGAAGCTTAAGGTTATATGCTTGAAACTGATTATAGTCAAAATTAGTAAAATGATGACTCAAAATGTGCATGCTGGAAGGAATCTACTAAAAAAAGCTGCACACACTTTTAATATACTTGGAATATATGAAGTATTCATTCATTATTTCAACAATAATTTATTGAATACTTATGTACTGGGCACTAGGAAGAGCGAGATGAAACAGAACAAAGCACTCATGACTTTTGCCTTTGTGATGCTTACAGTGTAGTGAAGAAGACAGAAGTTTAAAAAATAAAAGTACGAAATAATATAGACTTGCAAATTATAAGAATTCTGAAGGGAAAGTATAGGGTTCTGAGAAAGGGAACCATAGGGTGGCCAGGAAGTGTTCTGTGCAGAAGTATCATTTAAGCTGAATCCTGTTGGTTAAAAGTTGGCCAGTGAGAAGCGGGTATGATATTGCAAGTAAAAAGAGCAGTGCCAAGGAGGGGACTAGCTTGGAAAATGCAAAGAACTGAAAGAGGTCAATATGACATAGTAGGTGAGGGGGAAAATGCTGCTCAAATGAGGCATAAGGGCATGTAGACACTGATAAGAATTTTGATTTTTTTCCAAAGCAGATTGAGAAGTTGTTAAACAGGCAGTGATATAGTCTGATTGACATTTTAAGATTATCACTCTGTCTGCTAAGTGAATCTGAATAATGGTTTGGAGGGGCAAGAATAGAAACAAGGAGACCAGTTATAAGTCTATGGTAGCACTCCAGGTGAGAGATGACGGCAGCCCAGAGTGGTAATGAAAGAGATAGAAACAATGGATGAACTCTGGAAACATCTGGAAATAGAATCGATAGATTGGCAATGGATTGGATGTGAGGCTGGTAGAAGACAGAGGGACTGAACTCTAAATAATAACTTTCAGATATTGGGCGTTAGCAATTTGATGGATGGAGATGTCATTTTACTGAGATGGAGGAGGACTAGAAGAAGAGTAAATTTGGAACAAATAATTAGGAACTTCAGCTTTACTTTATTTTATTTTTTGTAGATATTCTTTATCAGATGATAAAGAGTTTCTATTTCTAGTTTGCTATAATTTTTTTTTAAATCATGTATGTTGAATTTTACGAGTTGCTTTTTCTGCATCTATTGACATGATTGTAAGATTCATCTTCTTTATTAACGGAGCAAATTGTACTGAATGATTTTTGAATGTTAAAGCAACTTTGCATTTCTTTTTTCATTTCTGGCTTGGTTGTGCTGTATTATCTTTTCCACACATTTCTAGATTGATTTGCTAGAATTTATTTAGATTTTTTAAAATCAATGTTATAAAGACACTGGGCCTCCAGTGTTCCTTTCTTGTAATATCTTTGTCCAGCTTTGGTATCAAGATTATGCTGGCCTTAAAAAATGAAGAGTAATCTTTCCTTTTCTCTCATCTGAAAGAATATGTGAAAAATGTCATTGTTTCTTCCTGAAATATTTTATAGAATTCACAGTGAAGCCATCTAGGCCAATAGTTTTCTTTGTGAGAAGGTTTTTGAACAGTGAATTAATTGTTAAATTCGTTTTAGTTTTACTAGGTTGTATGTGTGTTTTATGGAACATGCCTAATTCATATAAACTTTCAAATGTATTACATATAGTTGTTCCAAAATATTGTTTTCTTATTATCTTTTCAATTTTTGTAGGATGTATAGTGATGTCCCCTTTTCCATTTCTGACAATTATGTGTGCCTTTTTTGGAAAAAGCTTTTCACTATAATAGTCTTTTCAAAAACCCTACTGTTTTCTTTGACGATTTCTTCTATTATATGTCTGTTTTCTTTTTCATTAATGTATGTTCTTATTTTTACTACTTCCTTTTTTCTCATTACTTTGTGCTTAATTTTCTGTTCTTTTACTAACTTTTTGAAGTGGACACAGTGCATTGATTTTCAGGCTTTCTTCTTAGCTATTATACGCCCTTAAAGCTGTAAATTTCCATATAAGTGTGATTTGAATATGTAATTGGGTTAGTATTGGTTACATAATTTCCTTTGTAATTCCTTCTTTGACTCATTGGTATTTAGAAGTTTACTTCTTAATTTCCAAATATAGGGTTTTTCTTCTTATTTAGCTTAAACTAAAGAACTTGAACCAAAGCTTAAACCACTGAAACCAAAGAACATACTCTGAGAAAATTTTGATTTTTTTTTGAAATATGTTGATACTTGCTTTATGGCTCTGAATATGGCAATTTTGGTAAATGTTATAAGTGTTCTTGAAAATAATGTGTATTCTGCAGTCATTAGGTGCAGTGTTCTATACATATGTCCATCAGGAAAAGTTTGTTAATTGTGTTGTTTAGATCTTCTGTGTCTTTACTTAATTTTTTGACTGCTTGTTCTAGCTATGGGATATGTGTATTAGAATCTTCCACTGTAATTGTGGATTTACATATTTCTCTTTCTGTATTTTCTGTTTTATATATTTTGAAGGTATGTTACAAGGTACAAGCAAATGTAGGATTTTTATATCTTCCTGGTGTGTTGAACTTTTTATTATTATGCAATTTTCTTCTTTAATAATGTTTCTTGTTCTAAAGTCTTATTTATCTGATAATAATATAGCTATTAAAACTTTCTTTTGGTTAGTGTTTTCATGGTATATTTTTTCTATCCTGTGATCTTTAGTGTTTTCATGGTATATTTTTTCTATCCTGTGATCTTTAATTGTATCTCTTTAAGCAGTATATAGTTTTTAAAAATTCATCCTGACAGTCTTTACCATTTAATTGAAATATTTACTTCATTTACACTGAAAGTAATTACTGATGTATTTGGGCCTAAATCTACCATTAAACTGTTTGCTTTTTATTTTTTCTACCTATTCTATTTTCTTTTTTTATCTCTCTTTTGTCTTTGGATTTTTTTCTATTATCCCAAGCCAAACATTATTTTAATCTTCTTCTATTGGTTACTCTAGAGATTATATGATACAGCCTTGACTTATCAACGTCTAATATAAATTAGTACTTTTTCCTCATACCAGATAATGCAAAAGTCTTAGACGAGTGCTACTAAAATGTGATTCTTGGATCAGCCATGGTCTGTGATTTGTGATGGTTGATTTTATGTGTCAACCTGGCTAGGCTGAGGTACCTAGATATTTGGTCAATCACCAGTCTAGATGTTGCTATAAAGGTATTTTTAAATGAGATCAACATTTAAATCAGTAGATTTTGAGTAGAGCAGATTATTTTCCACAGTGTCGGTGGGCCTCCTCCAATCAGTTGAAGGCCTTAAGAGAAAAAGACTGGAGTCCCCCGAGGAAGAGGAATTCAGCCTCCACATCACTGATGGACTCCAGCTCCAGCATCAACTCTTCCCTAAGTTTCTAGCCAGCCTGCCAGCTGTCAAGATTTTGAACTTGCCAGCCTCTAAAACCACATGAGCCTATTCCTTAAAATCTCTCTCTCTCTCTCTCTCTCTCATCTCTCATCTCTCTCTCAACTCCTTCTTTCTCTCTCCTTCGCTCTCTCTTTCCTTCTCTCTTGCTCCACACATCCTATTGGTTCTGTTTCTCTGCAGAACCCTGGTTAATACAGTGTTCCAGACCAAAGCCTAGGAAATTTCTGAGAGTTTCCTTCTTTGGCAGACCTCAAACTCTCATTTTTTTCCCCCTTGCCTTATAAGTTTGTTGCAAGCTCTGTTCAATTTTTCTTTCTCTTGGCCATCTCTACATGGATTGGAAGATCTCCCTAGGGAAAAGTAGTCCCCAAAACTGGGCTCATTCTCTAGGTTTCTTCTTTTCGGGGGGCTTGTCCTATTCACTGCCATGTTAATTCTCTGATACCCTCAGTCAAATTTAGAACTATTTTCTCAGCTTTTCTAGTTCTCAGTGGAAAGTTGGTCTGATTTATGTAGTCCACCATCACTAGAAGTGATTCTCCCTGAATAGGTGACTGTCTATCCTTCTTGATTGAAATCTATGCAGGAAGTCTCAGACCATTTTTGGATCAAGACTTTAGGGTTTTGTTGTTGTTGTTGTTGTTGTTGTTGTTGTTGTTAAATTTGAGGGGATTTGGATCTAATTAAGGTAAGAGAACACAAAAGTCATTGGAGGAGCAAATCTGAGGAGAAAAATTTTGGTATGGGCAGTATACAGACAACATCTCAAATAATGAAATGAATGAGGTCACCTAGGAGAATGTCTAGATAGAGAAAAGAATAGGGGCTGGGAATGCATTTTTAGGAATTCCAACATTTGGAAGTTAGAGGAGGAGGTACTAGTGAAACACTAGGAAAAGGTTGTTAGAGAGATAGGAGAATACCCATGAGAATATAGTGTCATAGAAGCAGAGAAAAAAAGAGGATTTAAAGAAGTAGAGAAAGATCAAATATGAGTTATCTGATGAAAAGTCTGACAAAATAAGGCCTAAAAAGTATCTGAGTCTTACACATATACTAGATAGATGACCATACTTGTGAAGTAGTGTGGGCGGACAGCCTTAGGAAGAATGATTCAGTGCTGTGGGAGGCCTGCCCGGCAGCAATCACCCTGGTAGCTTTCAATCTCTAATCTGATAATGACCTCTGTGCTATCTCAACCTGAAAGAATTATTGGAAACCTGTGCTCCGTCCTTTTGGTAAATAACTTGGGTAATATCTGTCAAGAGCAAAGAAGGATGATGGTGTTCCTACTTCTTCCTAATACTTACTAGATCTTCAGGGAGCAAATCTTTAGTTTTTATCTAAACCTGGATATAGCTGCATCTCCTGAGGTGAGCTTTCATCACTCACTCCTTCAGAACTTCCTCTGATGCTAAATGTCTCACCAGAACCAAGAGGCAGAGGAAATGCTGATTTCTCATCCTAGAGAGGTGTGCCTTTTCAAAGCAAGCCTTTTCTATTTGAGCATTCAGTGTAGCTTTTTTCAGTCTTTAGTCCAGAGGAAAGTTTGGGCTGTAGGAGAACCTGTTACTTCTATTTGTCTATATTTCAGAAAAGTCCATTGACAAAGATTTTTAAAAAGTGGAAGTTATGTACAGCATAAACCTCATTATAGTCTTATTTTCCTTAAAAAAAAAAAATCCATTAAAGATTGATTGCTTCCATGTAGAAGTACTTGACAATGTGTTTGTATATTTATAGTGAGTTTGACTATTAGACACACTGATGATATCTAGACTATAGTGAAAAAGGCATCTGTATAGCAAGGCAAACAAAGTCCATTACCCTCATGTGTGGAGTAAAATACAGGCCCTCACTCTAAATCTGTTGTCTTGGACCCATGTGCAAAATGAATCTCTTTCTTTAATTTTTCTCATTCACACCTGATGAAGCAAGCAGAGCCTGTGAGTCAGGCACGAAATTATAGAAAACTGGTTCACTCAAAGAGAGAGTGCTGTGGAGAGAAGTCATTCTACTGTTTTGGGGAAAAGCTGTTTGGACACACTTTAAGGCTCCATTAAATGTGGTTTTCAATCAATGTAATTCTGGCCACGCTAACTACTTAATTGGTAGATCTTGATGGTTAATGAAAAGGATCTCTCATATATAATAATATCTCTATGAGTGAGATTAAATAATTTGTCAAGTGATTGGTGAAATGACACAACCTGGAATATTTTAATTCTGTGTAATTGAGTCACTTAGTGTTTCTGATTTTGATTCCTAAATATAATGTGGGAATAACAGAGTACTTGTCCTACTTACATCACATGGTTGTGAAGATCAAATAGGATAATGTATGAAAAGCTCTAGATAAAGACAGAATTTTGTTTGCTGCAATGTAATCACCTGCATTTCAGAAATTATGACCATGGCTTTACCTCCTGTCAATCATTGAGTGTTGGGAAGGTTCTTTGTGGTATCACAACATTGCCCAAGTTTATCAGCATCCAGCACTCATAAATGTCCAGGACTACCACAAACGCTTAGGAGACTTTTAAAAAGATTAGTGTAATCAATGAGGAAAATAGCCAAGAACTTAAGCTGGAAAGGTCATAGACAATGTCTTGTGATTGGTCATTTTACCAGCCCAGAAGAAAAAGTACATTTTCATTGGCTGGTGATGACTATAATAGACAACTCTGCCAGCACCAAAGCCATGAAGCATAAGATAGAGCAGGACAAAGTTGGTCTATTAGGGTGCTTCAGAGAAACAAAATGAAATGAATATACATATATCCTCATATAGACAGATTTGTTTGTTTATTTATTTATTATAATTGGCTTACATGCTTATGGAGGCCAAGAGGTCTCCATGATCTGCCATATGCAAGCTGGAGAACCAAGAAGGCTGATAGTATAATCCAGTCTGAGTCTAAAGGCTTGAGAATGTGGCAGGTGTAGGGAAAAAGAGTGGGCAATGATGTAAGTCCTGGTTAGAGTCCGAAGGCCCAAGAACCAGAAGCACCAATGTCCAAAGGCAGGAGAAGATGGATGTCTCAGCTCAACCAGAGAGCAAATTTAATATTCTGTCTTTTGGTTCTATTCAGGTCCTCAATAGATTGGATGATGCCCGCCTGCATTGGTGAGGAAAATCCACTCTACTCAGTCTACCTATACAAATGCTAATCTCTTTTGGAAACACTCCCACAGACACACCCAGAAATAATGTTTTACAAGCTATCTGGGCATCCCTTAGCCCAGTCAAGTTGACACGTAAAATGAACCATCACAGTTGGAGAAGACTTAAGAGGGAAAGAAAAATAAAGAGCAGATGGTTTGGGAGAGAATAGCATAAAGCAGCAGCAGTGATTGAAAGTGATAATGAGGGCAATAATAAGCCCTGGATCAGTGGAGAAAGAAATTATAAAGTTTTTAGATTTGGAGGGGCTCATAGATCATTCAGTGCAAGGATGGCAAATACATAGGTCGTGTGGGGCAAATTTTCCATCTTGTGTCCACAGCACACATTGCTGATTAATAATTGTACAATTTGTACTCTTTTTACTCAGTCAAGGCATTTTAGTGGCAGGGAAGAGTGATCCTAAAGCTGACGTACCTGCTCTGTGGGAATGTAAAGTCTCACCTAGAGCTTATTAGAACACTATGTGAAGGGGTGGATATAACTCATTAAATTATCTGATTCTCAGGCTGAAACACAGGGATCTGGTCCATGTAGAGTGGTCAAGACAGTGCTATAGGTTGCTGCCACAAATCAGTTAGGATAAGCATAAGAGATGAAATCTATTTGCCAATCAGAATTTTATTCAACCTCCTCACATAACAATAAAAAAAACTGTGGCATAGGGATATGAAATAAGTTGTTCAAGTTCAGGACCCATCTCAGTTTGGAGTTATTTTGCTGAAGACTGATTCCTGAAAAAGCTGGGCAAAATAGAGAAAGGAACATTTTTAGATATTAGGATTTAAGTCAATAGATCCTGAGCTAGGGCTTTGAAAGTTAATGTGTTAGTTTACTTGGGCTGCTGTAACAAAGTACCATGGACTGGGTGGCTGAAACACAAATATATAGTCTCACAGTTCTGGAAGTTAGAAATCTGAGATTAAGGTATTGGCAGGTCTGCTTCTTTCGAGGACTGTGAGAGAGAATCTGTTCCATGCCTCTCTTTTGGCTTCTGGTGAATTGCTGTCAATTTTTATTGTTTCTTGGCTTGTACACACAACACCCTGACCTCTGCCTTCATGTTCCTGTGCCATTCTTCCAGTGTGCATGTGTGTGTCTCTGTGTCCAAATTTACTCTTTTTATAAGGACATAGTTATATTGGATCAGGGACCATCCCAATGACTTCATTTTAATTTGATCATCTGTAAATATTCTACTTCCAAATACAGTCACATTTTGAAGTATTAGAGGTTAGGATTTTAACATATAAATTTGAAGGACATGATTTAACCCATAATGGTGAAGTTTAGTTTTCCCTGTATCAGGTCTCTGGCTGAGAATCAGCTTGAATCTAGTCTAATAGCTTTCTTAATGAAGTCAGGTTTAACATTAGGATTAATTCTTCAAGAAATTGGCAATAAGAGACCATGCAGATGAATTTATAAACTATTATGAATTCTATGTTTATTGTTTAATGGGAATGTTCAAGGTGTATATTACTACGGTTAATAAGGAGAGGAAATGCCCAGGTAGAGGTGATACCCTGTAGTTGAGAATGATTCCTGTGAAACTTCAGAGCGAGGTAGTATTATTCTACTGCTAGTTAGAAGAATGGACCAAGAACAACCACAGATACCCTTGGACGAGGTTCCTCTATATATAAAGATCTAAAGATAAAAGTATGAATCAGAAGATGCCAAGAAACCACATGTTCTCTGACAGAGAACAGAATTACGTGAAATGGGCAAAGCTTTCTGCTGCCTAAGAGACGGACTCCCAAGAAAATTTGTCTTTGATGCTCATTCTGTGCTTCCTATCTTTTTTTCCTAGTTACCTCATTCTGTGGTAGCAACTCCTTCAAACACTCAGGACCATATTCAGTCCCTCTCCCTTCCATTGAAAGGGAGATCTAAAACATATTAATTCACATTCAGGTATGAATACTCACAATGGTTTAAAGTAGGCTCTGTCCTAAATGATTTGTAAGTGATTGTCAAAGCCATACATGAGAAGACTGAAGCTCTAAGTCTAGAAATTTGAGATCATCCAGTTCTAAATGGCACATTTATTATTAGCTAATCAGCCCCTAAATTAAAATATGTCAGTGTTCATTTTTCCTCTACAGTTGTCAGTGATCTAAGAATTTGCTGATTACATTAGCAATTTTTCTTTAATTCTAGGAAAATGCAAAATAGATTTATGAAGATATGAACCTAAACTTGTATGCCATGTTTAACTCACCTACATTTGTCTGGGCAATCTAATCTAACTTTCCCAGAAATTGATAACACAAGACTTTCTCTTTAGTTCTTATCATAGCCTCCTCTCTTTTTAGCAGTCTTAGAAATATAAAATTCAATCCTATTTGTTCCTTGGCAATCAGAAAGGAACTGCTCTTTCTACCATGGTCTCCCTAATGGTGACAAATTGTGTAAAATCACCATAAGAGAAGGGCTTCCCCCTATCTCTTTCAACAATGAAGTTTACTTGCCTTCCCTTTCCCTCGTCTGTGCTCAATCTGCCTCAGTCCTTTGTCCAATTCAGCCAAAGAGAAAGGGTGTAGATATCTTGGTACTGGTTAGGTATAGGTATAGGTATAGGTATAGGTATAGGTATAGGTATAGGTATAGGTATAGGTATAGGTATAGGTATAGGTATATACTAGTTGGTGTAGATATAGTTGTAGATGTAGTTATAGGTATAGGTGTAGGTGTAGATGAGGAGCCTGGCAAACTCTGTGGGAGGTGAGGATGGCCTAGACCAAATATTTCTTGGATCCTGACTTAGCTTCCTGCTGCCCCTCAGTGGCTCTGGAACAAGGTTTGGTCAGCCACTGAAAGTGGTCATCAGCTGCCATGGGGTCTCCTGGCACATAGCCAACACCCTCATTCCAAGGAAGAGTTCATGATACCCTTCAGTGAGTCAGGCAGGATTTTTCCCAGAGGTTAACAGAAAAAAACCAAAAATCCTTGCTCTTGCCCTCTGTCTTACTCTAACACTTGACCTAACAACTTTATAGGACATATTATCAAGTGGCAAATACAGGCAACAGGACCAGCAGATAATAAATAATTCAGTGAAAATACATTCCAGAAAACTGAGTTGATGTGATTAGAGAGTTCTTTGATAAATATAACATGTTTCCAAACACTCATTACGTTATATTGTTATTACAGAAGGCAGTTTATTCTGATTAAAAATTATTTGCCATGAAAAGAATGCCTAGGGGAACTAAAAGTTCTGGGGAAACCAATCCCATAGAATATTTAAATAGCTTCTCTGGAGCAAATGCATTTTAAAGTTAATTGTTGGCTCACTAAGTTTCTTTGGTTTTGGAATCCAGCAGATGCCATTATGTGCTTTGAGGGTTCAGTCTTATAGAGAATGAAAGGGTGAAAATTTAAGACTATGTTCTCAGCAGACACCCCCAAGGCACAATATTCCTCTTTGGTTGGGTGAATTCTTTCGGGAGCATGATGAAATTGATAGATGGCTTGCTTGACTGTCTGCCTGCCTGCCTACCCACACTCTTTCTTTTAGTTTATAATTATGTTCATTTGATACACAGAAAACAATCAAACATACCAAAATCACTCAAACAAAGAAAAAACCCCCAAACTAAAACTTCAAACAGTACCAAAAAATCCCTAAAATGTAGTCTCCTTCCGCCCTTGACACATAGTTTCCTAGTTCTGTTCTCTATAGATAGTCACCATCAGCAGTGTCTTTCCGAAGATCTACTAGGTAATAATATGTGTGTATTTTTTTCTCTCTCTTTCACATATATAAACATACTATATATGTGATATTATGCCTTGCTTTTTTCATTAAACGATATGTCTTGGCCATTGTTCTATCTTTCTGTTTGTCTATCTTTATCTATCATCAGCCAAATTCTTTTGATGGCTGCATAGTATTTCATCTTACAATGTACTATAATTTATTTAGTCAGTTCCCTGTTGATATTTGAGTTGTTTTGTCTTGGCCGAAGTGATTTCTAAAGTGGAGGTGGGGAGTGTGTAGAGACCCTGGGCTTTGTTTTGATGGTAGGTACCTCCTAAATCGTTGGGACAATTGGGGGGCATTAGTGAAGGCTGGGTGGGAAAAGGAGAGGAGTTACATCAGAGGACAGATGTCCAGTGGGGGAAGTCTTGCTACATTGGATGCGATTTCATTCTCTCCTTCACCTCTCCAGGAAAACCTCAGTAAAACTGACATTATTGGCAAATGTGGAATTCATTCATCCATTCAGCAAATATTATTGCATTTCTTTGATGGATTAGGCACTGCTCTAGGTGCTATCTCCTCAGCTCAGCAGTGAACAAAACAAAGTCTCTGCTATCAAGGTGTTTACATTCATTGGAGGGAAATAAAATTAAAAGCAAAAAATATACAGTTCTCTTAAAGACAAATAATGCAGAGCAGGGGCTGGAGAGCAACAGAGTGTGTTGGGACATCTTCCTTGGAGGCAACACTGTAGGATGCCTCAGGCAAGGTGGGTTCAGGGTGGTGCCGAGGCCGCAGGGCAGTAGCGCTGCACTGGTTGCCTGGAACGCAACCTGGTGGCCTCCAGCACCCTCCCACCCACCTTCCCACAGGGGCCTACCTCCAGCTGGGCATTGCCCGCAGATGCTGCCTCTGTAGTCAGAAATGGAGTGCCATTTCTGTTCAAGGTATGTGGTGGAATTTGTGGGGAAGTGAGAGGGGGAGTAGAGGAGAGATCTAGGATAAAGGGATGGTGGCCTAGAAAAAAAATGTGGATATTCTACCATCAGACTAATTCAACATCCTCGAATTACTGAAGGGCTTCTCATCATTCACCGTTTAGCAGGGGGCAGGGAAAATTATTCATTATTCAACGTGAGCTGAAATGAAAACACCACACTTTGTAAAACATGCAAGGTTACCTACTATGGTTGCTGCTCGCAGAGTTTTAATGTGTCTGCTGCACGGCTAATTAATTTGCTCTGAGCTTCATTGGAATTCCTATTTGAGATGATTGTCTTGGTAACTGAATGCACTACAGAGAGCAAGAACATCAAAAAAAAAAAAAATGCCATTTGGGGCTGCTGTAGCAATCTGAGCCTTTCTTGGGGCTTTCTCAGCCACCACCAGTAAGGACTGTCTGTGTCTCTGTCTAGTTCTGTCAGACAGAGGGTAGATAGGATTTTCCAGAAGTTGCATAGCCTATAGTGTTATATGTGTTGTGGATTAGAATCTAGACTCTGAGGGCAGATCAGACTGGGATTTCATATTTACTAGCGGGCACTTAATGTGCAACCTCAGGTGTTTAAGGTTGCCATTTCTTTATCTGTAAAGTTAGAATAATTTTATTACCTACTACAGAGAGATGCTGTAAAGATTACAATTGATGTATTTGGTCCATCATAAGCTCTCACTAAATAGAGCATTTTCTTTTCATTCTCTACCTCGTCTTCCTTCATTGTCATTGTTATCATCTTTTTTTTTGCTTTTCTGACTCTGTGTCTTAATTTGTGTGTTGGGATTTGAGGTATTGTATCCAAACTGGGCAAACTATAATAGGCAGCATTGGCACAACTGAAACCATCTTCTAAAGCCTCTAGGAAGTAAGAGATTGGGTGACCTGAGCCCTGGTTGGTCCAGGCTTTGCTGCTGCCCCATGATTTGGGCCATTCCCTTCATCTCTCTGGGCTCTACCTTTCTCTTTAGTAGGATACAGAGATCAAAATTAATGAAGTTTTGGGTCCTGGGAGTGATGTCTAAAGGACCACACCTAGGTAAGTTAGGGTATACTTGGCAGCCAGTAGCACAATGAGCAATTAACAGTGGCTTAAATAAATGGCATAGACTTAAAAAAAAAATTCTATACAAATTTTAGCAAACCAAATCCAGCAGTGTGTAAAAAAGATTATATATTATAACCAAGCTGGA
Source organism: Pteropus vampyrus (assembly GCF_000151845.1). NCBI lineage: Eukaryota > Metazoa > Chordata > Mammalia > Chiroptera > Pteropodidae > Pteropus > Pteropus vampyrus. The sequence continues at coordinate 2,949,186 of NW_011888796.1, forward strand.
GTAGTTTTCTCTTTGCATCCTCTGAATCCAGCTCATTCAACAATCTGCTTAACGTGTATAGAGTTTCCTCCTCAACAATGTTGGATGTTTCTCAAGAATATTGGTGGTATCTTATGGATCTTTGTACCTCTCAGAGTTTCTACCTTCGTGTATTGCTAAATAAATATCTGTTGATTTAAATGAAAAAATTAGAATGGATGCAAAATCCTAGGTAATCATCACAATACCCAAGTACTTTACCATCAGGTATGTCTCAAGTCTGTCAATAACTTATAAATTAGTAGATGAACAAAAGAGAAGTCATAAACATTATTTATTACTTTGCCCATCTTAATAAAGACCTAATGTGCTAATAGCTTCTTGTGGAGACAGCTGCCATCAGTTAAGTAAAAACATTATTATGTTGTAATTACAAGTATCAATAGAGACAGAACCTACCAGTTTTCTGATTGCTGACAGGCATTAACTGGTTTATGGGTATGCATTTCAAAAGATTTCTGTTATAGTGTATTATTTTATGACTGTCTGTTAAACACATCTACATCTACACACATTTATTCAGTGTTATAGCTGAGAGGCACTTTAAGAGCACTTCATCCAATATTTTTTAAACTGTGTCCCAAATATCTCCTGGGAGTTTCTGGAAATCTCTTAACAGATTTCCTGGGTATTGTAAGGTGAGGAACACTATATAGTTCTATGGGCAAAACCGGGCACTTTGACATGGCTATCTTGATACAAGATTCATCTTGACTCAATCATTTTGGTGCAGATATTGTGTCATGGCATGGCTGCACAAAATGATTCTATAAAATCATAAAAATCACTGGTCCTAATCAATAGTATATACAATAGCTGCCCTTGATCCTTACTCTACCCTACGCCCTACTCCTGTTACGGTGATTTTCATTTTCTATTTTATTCACTTATCTACTGTTTGAATTTTATGCATATTTATTACTTTTACTCAGAAAAACATATTAAAGATATTTCTTAGAAGTCTGATTAAACTAGGATAGGTTCTTAGGAGCATCAGGCTTATCTCCTCAAACCAGCATTACATAAGAATATTATGAAATGAAAATGTATATTATCAAAAGTTCTGAGAGAACTGCTAGAAATATAATTGGCAATTTCCTGTGCAGTCTGGAGCTAAGAATAAAAGGCTGAGTAACTGAACACCAAGTGTCGTTAATGCTGATGAATGAATGAGAGAATTTAAGACCTGGACCAGCCAAGATATAAATAAATTCTTAGAGAATTCCTGAGTCTCTCACTGCCTCTGAACCTCATGTACCTTCACCACATCTTTCAACTTGACCTCACCCCTACTTCTTTACTCTGGGATGGCTTGGCAGTGTGGTAAATCTCAGGAATGGTGCAGGCTTGTTGGTTTTTCACATTAGTTAGTGTATTTGTTTCCTATGGCTGCTGTAACAAATTACTGCACACTTTGTGGCTTAAAATAACAGAAAATTATTCTCCGAAGTCAAGGTGTCAGCAGGACTGTGCTTCTTCTGAAGCTTCTAGGGGAGAATCTCTTCCAGGTCCTGGTGGATCCAAGGGTTCCTTGGTGTGTTTTATATGGTCTTTTCCTCTGTCTCTCTTCTCTGTTTCTTATAAGGACACTCGTCATTGGTTTTAGGGCCTTAGGAAGAAGAGGACACACTAAGGGACTTGGGAAGTATGACCCAGAAGAGGACAAGAATCATCTCCTCATTTCAAAACCCTTAACTTAATTATATCTGCTAAGACCCTTTTTCCAAAAAAAGGTAACATTCGATCTTTTACCATGTAAGGTAATAGTCACAAATTCTGGGGATTAGGATGTAGATATACCTTTTTGAGGCCACCATTCAACACGCTACATTTGGTAATTAAAAAGGGAAAATTGTTAATTTTTTAAAAAGTTGAAAGTTTAATCGATTTTATTTTCTCCTGAGTCAAAATGTTCCTTGGTCAAAACAATGTCACTTATCTGACACGGAGCATCCCACTATGAAAGCCAGAGACACTTTTGGCTATTCTCTGTGAGCTTTAGCTAGAATAAAACTTACATGAGTAAATGTAAGTTTGAAAACTCCTACTTCTTATCTAATAACTTCATTTTTCTGCGAGGAAGCAGAGACCCAGTAGTTGAAAAGAACACTATTTTTGAGTCCTAAGGGCTGCAAACTTTGTCCTATCTTCACCAATTAGCAGTTCTGGGACTGGTTGCATCACCTAAATTTTATTACTCTTTAGTTTCTTCATTGATAAAGAAATAATAATACTTTTAACTTGTTAGAATTGCTAGAAGTATAAAAATGCTCTGGAAATAAGTAAGAAGTTTTATTTATAATATTATGTCGGTTTTTCAACCTATATTTGAAATTGCCCCTGAAATGTATTTATGTTTCTACATTAAGAGTGAATAGGAAAAACAGGTTATTATGAACTCTAAGCTAGAAGAAACTTACTCCTGTATTATAACCTGCAGCCACCTAGGGAGCTATTGAGAACGCACACACAAATTATAATTTGAATATTCAGAAAGGAAAGTAAGGCGGCAGCTATGAATAATAAGACCCGTGCAGAGGAGAGTTGGCGGATTCACAAGCTGAAGGAGTCCAGGCAGGTAATATAAACAAATAAAGCAGGTTAAGAGTAGGAAAAATAGCAACAGACATGTAATGGAAAATAGTAATTGAGTAATAATTGGGGGACAATGATAGGGTGGAGAAAGGGCTGTAGTGAACTGGGGACTGGAGAGCAGTCTTTGGTTCAGTCTAAGGGAAACTGCTACTCTTCAGTCGCCGACTGAAACAGTTGCTATTGAGATACATGCTCAACATTCTAGCTCTTCCAAGGGAGAAATCCGGATTTTTACAAGAATACTCCTGTATCATTAGGCGGTTAGGCTAGCCTATGCTGATAACGAGTAGCCCTGAAATCCCAGTGTCTTAAGAAAAGTTTATTTCTCCCTTATGTGAAATCCTCAGGGAGTCTGGGCAACTCTCCATGGGAGCTTCCCTCTACACATCAACCCAGCGAACCAGGCTCTGCCATCTCAACACTGGGTCTCCAGTGGCCAAGTGTATAGGTTGAATTGTATCTTCCAAAAAAGATACTTTGGAAGTTTAACCCCCAGTATTTGAGAATATGACCTTATTGAGAGATAGGATATTTATAGAAGTCATCAAGTTAAAACGAGGTCATCAGGTGGCCCTAATCCAATATGACTGGTGTCCTTCCAAAAAGAGGAAATTTTAGACACACAGAGACACGGACACAGCAAGAATGCCATGTGAAGAATTATGCAGCCACAAGCCAAGGAGCTGCTAGAAGCAAGGAGAGAGGCCTGGAACAGATCCTTCCCTAGCACCTTCAGAGGGAGCATGGCCCTGCCAACACCTTAATGTTAAGCTTCTAGCACCTAGAACTGACAGACAATAATCTCTGCTGCTTAAACCACTCAGTTTGTGTACTTTCTTATAGCAGCCCTTGGGAACTGAGAAACAGAACACATATGAGAGCTTTTCCCTGCCTCAGCCACAAAAACACATGTCCTTTCCGCTCACAGCCTGTTGACCAGAAGCAATCATGTGGCCCCACCAGCTATTAAGGGGCTGGGAAGTATGACCCAGAAGATAAGTGGATGTTGGTGATTTGAATGTGTTAGCATCTAACATAAGTTGAAAGAAAAGAAGACTGAGCAAGTGTTCACCAAATGAGCCAAACAAACCCTCCTTTGGTCTGGGTCTCATCAGTGGGTTCCAGACAGGGACCTGTCCTGGGGACAAGCCCATAGGCAGTGTAGCTCTGTTCATGGGGTAAGATTTATGCTTCTGAGGGATGTGGATTTTGGTCACGGGCAGGGATAAGCACAGTTGCTGCAGAGAGCCGTTGGTGTAAGTAGAGGTCTGAGCTTGGGGAAAGGACTCCAGAACATGACTCTCAGTGCAGCATGGGGATCTTGGAAGGGGGAGGATGCGCAGACCACCACCCACCAACAGTTTTCAGTTGGAGCTGATTTTTTTACTATCCTGTGCCCCCCATCCTCTTTTTCTTCCCTACTAAACACATGTTCCACTCTCTCGGGGAATCAGACCCGTCCTACCTAGTTCATCTGAATTATAAGTGAAATTGGTTTTTGGCGATAACCCTGGGAAACCACCCATCATTCATGCCATTATTTCTGGAAACATGCAATCTAAATTTCAAATAACAGCTTAGAAAAAGAATTTTTACAAAACATCTCATGGGTGAATTTGGGGCTGTGTATGTGTGCACATGTTCGTACATATTTACAACCTTGATTTATATTCAACCTAGCAACAGCATTTTAAAGTCATTTGTGTGCAATATGCTTTACTCATATGCATATAATTTAAAAATAATATATCTAGATGCTTTCAACTGAATTTCTCTCAGAATATATATCATATTAACTTGGCTTATGGATCATGCTCAAAATTATTCTTAAAGAACATGCTTGGTTGGTTTCGCTGAACCAAATTTTTTTGAATATTTTAAAAAGCAAGAGAAAGAAATAAGACAAATTGTACTGTTCATGTACTGTGGCACAAGCTAGGGAAATATAATTGGGCTTCAGGCCAAATTCTGAAGGCAATTGGAGCTGCTTATGTCAATTGGGCATAATTATTCCTCAGCTCCTGTTGACAGAAAGAAAAATTGATAGTGATCTGCTTCCTGATACTGGGGATTCAGAGAGAATATTTGAGCGCCAGATCACGGCAGACGGGTGCATGTATAAATCACTGATTTGTCATTTGCAGGGAGCAGGGAATTCTCTAGTTTGGAGGAGTCCTTGTGAATTAGTTGCCTTGGGCAATCTGTTCTATGGCTGAAGGCAGCACTATGGACTCAGGAAATGTGGAATGAATAATGAATCTTTCCCAAAGACCTTCCCTGCCAGTGTATCTGCTTTTTTTTTTTTTTTTTTTTCGCCTTGACTACTGTCTGGTCCATTCTCCTGTGATCATGGGAAGGTACAGGGTCTATGCTGAACGGGCTAAGGCCCCAACTCTAGATTTATTTATTTAGCAAAAATTTATTGAAACTTCTAGGTGCTTGGGACTGTGCTAAATCCCAGATATTTAGCTAATGACAACCCAACGTGGAAAAATGTGCTTGTCTTGAACTAAAGAGGGAAATGTCTGAGGGGGCAAAGGCTTCCGGTGAAGCAGAAGTCGTAACTTGAAGACAGGTGGGGAGAGGTAGGAGCCTCAAGGCATGCTGATTTTCTTTTTTGACTTCAGGGATCTAATCTGTGCACACAAAAGATTCTCATGCCATTCTTTCCACCTGGACCCTGGGTTGCATCCCCCTGTTTCCTTGGAATCCTTATGCCATTGGTTTCCTACATATGGTTAGAGTTTCAATTTCCTATTTATTGGCATATCCCTCTTAGCAGGTAAATGTGTTTTATGTCTTTTTCCTGAACAAAACAAAGTCCTTAATTTGCTTTTAAGTCTCCCTTCAGTTTCCATTCTTCCTTGTCATTTTCTTCACACAAATTAAAAAAGGTTAGTTCAGTGTCACCCCTTCCTTTCCCCGCCCTTAACAGATCCCTCAACATGGCTCTTGCCTCTTGCACTGTGCTAGAACTGTTCCAATGGGGATCCCCTGTGATATCTGCATGCTTAATTCATTTTTAAATGCACATTGTTAATGTTTTGGTGGCATTTGACCCCGCTGACCAGGTCTTTCCTGAAACCCTTTCCTCCCTTGGCTTTTGTGACCTCAAATGCTCTTGATTTCTCAATTACCTTCCTGCTTCATTTTCTCAGGCACCTTCACAAGCAACTCCTCTTATTCCACCCACTCTTTAAATGTTTTGTTCCCCACTTCCACCCACCCCCCCCCCGGCCCCCTCGATGTTTGGATTTTGGCCACCTCTTCTTTTCACTCTACTTACTTTCATTGGGTGATTTCATTTACTTTCACGTCCTTAGCCAGCCCCTATCCAGGCTGACAATTCCCAAATCTATATTTCCAGCCTAGATTTCTTTCCCGAGCCAGACCACATACCTGCTACCTGTTTAATTTCTTTATATCACCTGATATATCACCCAGGAGCCTCAAAACCAACAGTGAAAAATTGAACTCTTCATCTTTCACCTGCATACCACTTTCCTCCACCTTAGCGCCTCAGTTAACATACCACAGTTAACCAGCTACCATGTCTCATCAAGCCTACCAAATTTTCATTTTTTGGATACTTCCCCTTTTTCGTCAGTCCTACTCCCACTAGCTCAGTGCAGGCCTCATAATTTTTTGCTTGGAGCGCTGCTGCAGCTTTCACCTCTCTGGCTTGCCTTCCACCGTGTGCCTGCCTGCTGTTATGGACTGAATTGTGTCCCCTTTCCAAAAAAAAAAAAAAAAAAAAACAAAAAACCCCACAAATCTTTTGACACCCTAAGCCCTAGTGTGACTGTATTTGGAGATGGAGCCTTAGGGAGGTAATTAAGGCTAAACGAGGTTGTAAGGATGGGGTGATAACCTAATGTGACTGGTGTCTGCATAAGAAGATGGAGACGGCAGGGATAGACCTATCACAGAGAAAACACCGTGTGAGGTCACAGCAAGAAGGTGGCCATCTGCAATCCAAAGAGAAGGGCCTCAAGAATAACCAAACCTGCAGCCACCTTGATCTTGGACTTTCAGTCACCAGAGCTGTGAGAAAATAAATTTCTGTTGTTTAAGCCAGTCTGAGAAGTAGCCTTTTTTTGGGTCCAATTTATATTATGATTTGTTGGAACTATACATGCCGGTGACCCAAAGACCGAGAACATTATCATTATTGTCATCATTGTTATAACAATAGCAGGTTTTACTTATTGAGCCAGTACCATATGCCTGAAGTATGCTATGGGTTATTAAAGTGTTCTGAGCCCAATTTCAGTGTGTGTGGGGTGGAGAGGGAGATTCTCACACCACCACCAATACTAGCTGGATGTCCTATAATTTAACTCAATTTTGACACTATCTGCCTGGAGATAGCATCAGGTTCCATAGCTTAAGGGCTCAGTCCCACAATAAGCCTCACTTTACTTCAGATAACAATCGCAAATACCATCATCCTCCCCTTATCCATGGAGGATATGTTCCAAGTCCCCTAGGGAATGCCTGAAACCACAAATAACAGCAAACTCTATATGTATCTGGCATATGCCATTGAGTCGGCTCCAACTCCTGGCAACTCCATGAATGACTGATGTCCACAAGGTCCCGTCCTCAACAGCTCTGCTCAACTCCTGTAGACTCATGCCTATGGCTTCTTTTTTGGAGTCAATCCATCTCATATTTGGTTTTCCTCTTTTCCTGCTACCTCCTACTTTTCCCAGCATTATTGTCTTTTCCAAAGAACCCTGTCGTCTCATGATGTGTCCAAAGTAGGACAGCTTCACTTTTGTTATTTTTGCCTTCAGCAATTTGCCTGAGGACCCACTTGCTCATCTTTCTCTCAGTTGAGGGTATCCATAAAGCTCTCATCCAACACCATATTTCAAATGAATCAGTTTTCTTTTCTTATCAGCTTTCTTCACCGTCCAACTTTCACATCTGTATCTAGTAATACGAGGGATATGGAAACACGAGGATGTGGGTGATCTTATCCTTGGTCTCTAATGACGCATCTTTGCTCTTGGTGATCTTAATTCTTCCATGGCTGCCATTCCAAGTCTCAGCCTTCTCTTGATGTCTGGGCTACAATTTCCATTCAAATTGATGACTGAACCAAAGTAAGCAAAATCTCTAACTGTTTCAATGAATCCATTGTCTATGTTAAAGTTGTATATTATTTCTATAGTCATGATTTTGTTTTCTTCATATTCAAATGCAGTCCTGCTTTGGCACTTTTTTCTTTCACTTTCATCAGAAGTCATTTCAAATCATTGGTACTTTCTGTCAGTAAGATTTTGTCATCTGTATATTTTAAGTTATTGATATTTCTTCCACTGGTTTTCACTCCTCCTTCCTCTGAGTCTAGGCTTGTTTTTTTGTATATGTTCTGCGTACAGAGTAAACAAATAGGGAGAGATAAAATGCACCCTTGTCTGACAGCTTTGCCCATAAGAAACCATTCCGTCCCTCCATATTCTGTTTTGACTTTGGCTTTCTTTCCTCGTATGGGTTAGGCATCAGGACTATCAAGTGCTGAGGCACACCCATTTCTTTCAGAGCGACCCCTACCTTTTCATGATTGACACAATTGAAGCTTTACTGTAGTCTGTAAAACAGGCTAACATTCTTTGAAATTCTTTGGAGCACTTCGTTATCCAATAAATGCTCACAATTAGATCTTGAGTGCCTCTTCCTTTTCTGAATCCAGCTTGAATATCTGGTATTTCTTACTTCAAGTGAGATAGAAGCCTTTGTTGCATCACCTAGAGCCTCACTTTATTTGCCTGGATAGAGCAATGGTCTTTTAGTTCCTGCACTGCTTGGCATTTCCTTTCTTGAAGACTGGGATGTATATTGAACGTTTCCAGTCTATAGGACATTGTCTTGTTTTTCATATTTGTTGACACATTCTTGTTACGATTTTGACATATTCAGCCTCTACGAGTTGAAGTAATTCTAATGGTATTCCATCTACTGCTGGTGATTTGTTTCTTTCCAATACTCTTGAGGTAACTTCCACTCTGCTCTGCAGAATTACAGGTTCTTCCTCATAGGAGTCTTTTCAAAGGTATCTGTCATCCTTTTGTCTCTTCTATATAGATTTTTATTATACTGTTTCCACTTTTCCTTTATTTTCTCCTGGTCAGATAATGTGCTTCCTTGTTGGTTGTTTAGTATTCTCTAGGTTCAAATTTCCTTTTTGTTTCTTGAATCTTCTCAGAATTTCTCATTTTTCCTTTTTTTGTTTTCTATCTCCTTACATAGACTATTATAATAGTTTTCTTTATCTCTATGTCAAAGTCTTTGAAAAACTGCATTCAGGGTTCTGACTTTTACTTCTTGCCTGTCTTTAACAATTTTTAATGTTTCTTCTATTATGCATCTCAATTTTTCTTTCCTTTTTACTTCTGGCATTGTCTTTTCACATTCTTCCCTAATAATATTTCTAGTTTCCATCCATAGTTCTGGTTCTCAATTAAGTTTAACATTGCAAATATTTTTTTATGTGGACTGTAAATCCATCAGGAATGATATTTACATTATATGTTGGCACTACTCTTTTTTAGTGCTCTTTTCAGCTTTACTCTACTGTTTGATATAAACAGTTTGTGATATAAACAGTTTCTGCTCCTGGTCTCATTTTGGCAGACAGAGTACAGCTTCTCCATCTCCTGCTTCCAATTACATAGTCTATTTGATTTTTGTATTGGCCATCTGGTGATGTTCGTGTATACGGTAGTCTGTTTGGTTGTTTGAAGCCTGTATTTGTGATGGACAAGTTGTTGGCTTCACAGAAATCCATGAGCTAATCTCCTGCTTCATTTCTGACCCCTAGTCCGAATTTTTTAATGACATTTGATCTGCTTTATTTCCTACTTTTGCTTTCCAATCACCCATAATTATCAGCATGTTTTGTTTTGGCATGTGATTAATTTCTTCATGGATACTTACAGAAAAGCTTTCCATTTCATTTCTTCAGCTTCTTTAATTGGAGCATAGACTGAATGATGATTATGTTAATGTTTTTTCTAGTAGTCTGATTGATATTATTCAGTTAAACTTTGCATTGTAGCCCCTGTACTACATCTTGCGTTAGCATTAAAGCCACTCTGTTTCCACCAAACCCTATATATACTATGTATCTCCCTACACATACATACACTTTATGGCTTCTTTTTGGCATATCCAAATTGCCAACATTGCTACTCCTGTGCTTTGTGGCCATTATTACTTGAACACAAGCACTGCTATACTGCAACAGTGGATCTGATGACTGAAATAGCTACTAAGTGACTAACAGGCAGATAGTGTATACAGCATGGGCACACTGGACAAAGGATGATTCATGTCCTGGGCAAGATGGAGCAGGACAGTGCAAGATTTCATCATGCTACTCAGAATGATGTATAATTTAAAACTTATGAATTGTTTATATCTGAAATTTTCCATTTAACATTTCGGACCACAGTTGATCATCGGTAACTGAAACTGTGGAAAGAGAAACAGAATAAGGGGTGACTACTGCAGTAGGTCTTGCCTGTAAGAAGACAAGGCTTCTGTCTAACTTGGCTACAAATCTGAGGCTCCAGTAACCCCTTTTTTGGGTTTGATTAATTTGCTAGAGTGGCTCACAGAACTCAGGGAAACACTTATATTTACCAGTTTATTAAAAAAATATAATAAAGAATACAAATGAGCAACCAAGTGAAGAGACAAATAGGGAGAGATACAGAGGGTCTGGAAGATTCCTGAGTGCAGGAGTTTCTGACCCCATGGACTTGTGCTGTCAGGATTTTTATGGAGGCTTCCTCATATAGGCATAATTAATTATTAACTCTATCTCCAGCTCCTCCCCTGTCTCTAGAGGATGAGGGGTGGGGCTAAAAATTCCAAGCTTCTAATTATAGATTAGTCTTTCTGGTGACTAGCCCCTATCCAGGAACCCGCATAGAGTTGCCTCATTAGAACAAAAGATGCTCCTATTAGGAATTTACAAGGGTCTCAGAAGAAACTGGGGACAGAGACCTATATATATTTTATTATCTCACAGTTATTTATACAACATTTCATTTAATCTTCATAACCACTCTATGATGTAACTATTATTACTGCCAGTTATACATGAAGAAACTGAGTCTTAGAGAAGTTGAATAATTTACCACAGATTATTAGTGGAGAAGCTGGAATTCAAACTCAAATGTTCTATTTGCCTCCCCCTATCTATATTTTCTAGTCTTCTTGCTATTATTTCTAGTATAGATGGAGCTATATGACTATTTCTGGCCTATAAGCCACAGCAGAAGTGACTTGAATCAATTCTGGGCCGAAGCATGATTCTCTGGCATCTCTTCCCTTCCTGAGTTGAAGCGTGAAGTCCCATCTGAAAGAATAGGAAAACCAGAACCCCTAGCTGTCCTGAAATGGATATATATAGTGTGAGTGAGCAATAAAATCTTGTAGTTTTAAAGCTACTGAGATTTTGAGGTTGTTGTCACTACAGCATGTTCAATTCTATCTTGACTATTAAAGGCCCTTGTCTCCCCCTACACAGGGGAGCCCTGGGGTCCATAGCAGCAGTCCCATCCCCCATACAAAGAGAATGTGCACAGCAGAAGGGAGACCTAGCACTTCTCAACATCTAATTGTCTCTGCCGACACAGAGTAAGACTGCTCTGGCATCTAAGAATGTCAACTGCTCAACCAGTTCTAATTGGATTACTAAGTGTATATGAAATATCAGTTTCTTGGAGAGACAAGAAGGATGAAACTATAATCAACAAAATACATACCAATACAGGCAGTAATTATGTGAGTATGTTGTGGAGGTGGTTATCAACAGAGTGATATTAATTATGATAAATTGACGATATTAATCAGAGAAAAGGGATAAAGACCTTGAATTGTCATATCAAAATTAGAGGGATTTCATGAAGGGTTTCTCAAATCTTAGCATTATTAACATTTTGGGCCAGATAACACTTTGTCGTGGGGGCTGACCTGTGCATTGTAGAGTGTTTAGGATATTAGCAGTTTTCCTGGTCTCTACTTACTAGCTTCCAGTAGTATCACCACCGAACTCCAGCGTGACAATCTACATTTCCATAAGTCCCTGGGGGGCAGAATGACCGCCCCCCCCCCGCCAGTTGACAACTATTGACTTATTGAATGGATGATAAGTTGTGGATGATCTTCCCTCTTATATATTTCTACTAGGAGCTAGACAAGATTAGTTGGGGAGGAAATGGTAGTTGGTTACATGACAGATTTAAGGAATACCAGGAGTGGGCTGCTCACAAATGGCTCTCTTTCCTGAAAAATACCTTTCTTAGAGACCTCCACTGGGGATTCCTTGTTGTGGATTAAAGCAGAAAAGCCTTGCTTTCCTTTTTAATGTCCAATAACCTTGGGAAGGATCACATAGTACGTTCTAGCCAGATATTTATACATCAACAAAGGGAGGACCTGAGAATAAATTTGAGTTAAAAGAGAGAAAAGGTAGCAAGAGACTTTACTCTGAAAAGACAATAGAGCCAAGGAGGCAGAGCTGATAGCAGGAAGGGACAGGGGCTCTGGAATAGTGTTGTCACAGGCTAGCCCAGGATAAGAGCCTTGGTGTTTTCCTGGGGATGAAAAAGGGTGAGAGAGGACTTTAAAATGCCTAAGTACAAAGCCGAGTTGGACGCAAGCCTAGGGAAACTCTGAGGATAGTGTGCTCTGGAGTGAAGGGATAAAGAAGAGCCCAAAGATAGAAAACCCTCAGGGCCCTGGCATGTGTATCATGGCCTGATGATTGGCCATGGCTCCCTCTGTGGTCTCACCTCACCGTACTTCCTCTCATGTTTGGGGCTCAGCCACTGTGAACTTCTTCCAGTTTTTGAAATCTTTTGTGTTTCTTTCTGCTTTTTCACATGCTGATCTACCTGCCTAAAACTACTTCTTCCACTCCCCTACCTCCCACTCCTACCTCTTATCTACTACCCTCTTCCAAATTAACTATTACTCACGCTTCACAACTCAGCTCAATCTGTTACTTCCTCTGGGATGCTTCCCAGCATCCTACTCTTTGTAGAACATTTCTTAATTTAAAATTGAATATTGATTTGTGGGATTACTTTATTACCGAACCTCTGCCTCCCAAACTCAAAGCCTTCGTGACAGCAGGAATTGTGTCAATTTTGCTCATCACAGTCCCCATAGAACCCAATGTCAGGCCTGGAATATAGTACATGATCAATAAATAGTTTTTGAATGAATTCATGAGGGTCAGGATTTTCCTACTTCATAATTGTGTCTAGTCAGATAGGGGAAGGATCCAGAGTGGTAGAAAAAAATGGTAGAAGGAATTAAGAAAAAAATCAACAAAATGACACAAACTTGTCACACCAGTAGTCTTTTTTGTTATTCCAAAAGATTTATTCTTTTTAAATCAAATTCTAGGCCACTAGAAATTGGTATTCCTGGCCTGTATAATCAAAGTTACCCTAGAAAGATACTAATAATTAGGTTATAGGACTGTTTTGGCCAGACCATAAGTTCTTGTTTTATTTAGAGTTGAACCTTATTAGCCAAGAGAGCCCTGCATATGTGAGCTCAATGAATCTGCATCTCAGTGGGATAGGAAGCAGTTTCTGCTCTCCGTTTTATCTTCTAGAATTGAAACAATGGTGCAGAAGCAATCCCAGGACCGCAGTAGACTGCTCAGAGAATTCTGGATATCCCTGAATATTTCACATCATAATGATTTTAAGGGTGATTGAACTGGGGGTTTAATCACTGTATTTAGATAGAGTATTTATGGTTATCCGGTACCACTAAAGTTCCCATGTGGACAGATAGCAATCCCTTTCTCAACTTTACATGATCTGGACCATGAAAATTAGTTCCAAATTTAGTTCTTTCTAAATATGTCTTTGTTTAAGGGGTCAGCAAATATTAGAAAAAAAATGCAAAGAGAATATCCTATGAGTTATTTCATTATCAAGTCACCCTTCATGAGAATCCAGGTTGAGATGTAAGCAACACATTTTTAAACATGCTGACCAAATGCCCAGCATTGTGCTAGGGGCTAAGGTTAACTAGACTGACATGGAGTTTGCAGACTAGATTTCTAAAAGCATGAGACAGATTTGTTTGTCATCTAATCTAATCTAATCTAATCTATCTATCTATTCTAACAAAGAGAATACTCAGAAATGAAATCATCAAGGGAAACTGGATTTCAATGGGTGTCAGAGCCAGCAACATCTTGGGGCCCTTGATCTATTACATTCCCTGCAGTTAGAAGACTGCGAAGCCCATTTTCATGGCTGCCACGGCTGGTGATTTATTCAGAAGTTAGTTTGGGAAACATGCCTCTTCTATGCAACAGATGGGAATGTTTTCAAGAGTCCGAGAAAACATTTGGTAGGACAGATCCCCATCTCAAATTACTGTAAGTTCTTTCCAGAATGCTGGCTGACTTCTATGTGGATGAAGTCATAGAAGAAATGATATTTGGGGATTGGGGTGAATTTCATTTTTTTATATCTGACGTGAGCAATTTTACAAACCCAAAAAGGTACATGACGTCTGATGATAGACCCAAGCATTTGAATTGGAGCAATAGTAGGAAAATTAAGGCCATTGAGTAGTTATGTTTTTCTCTTAGCTCTTCCTGTTTCTTCTCTTCATTCTCTGTAATGACTGAAACCCATTCTCTCATTAAATTAAAAGAACTTTTCGACATGGATTGGCTCTTTCAGTCTTCACTCCACCCTCTTTCTAGTTCAATATGTTAGAAAGCTATAAAAGATACGTGTCCCAGGCTCATCCATGAAAATATCATTCTGGACTGAGATTTGGAAGAAA
>NW_011888796.1:2963710-2966101 GCF_000151845.1 Pteropus vampyrus
CTGGTGATTTATTCAGAAGTTAGTTTGGGAAACATGCCTCTTCTATGCAACAGATGGGAATGTTTTCAAGAGTCCGAGAAAACATTTGGTAGGACAGATCCCCATCTCAAATTACTGTAAGTTCTTTCCAGAATGCTGGCTGACTTCTATGTGGATGAAGTCATAGAAGAAATGATATTTGGGGATTGGGGTGAATTTCGTTTTTTTATATCTGACGTGAGCAATTTTACAAACCCAAAAAGGTACATGACGTCTGATGATAGACCCAAGCATTTGAATTGGAGCAATAGTAGGAAAATTAAGGCCATTGAGTAGTTATGTTTTTCTCTTAGCTCTTCCTGTTTCTTCTCTTCATTCTCTGTAATGACTGAAACCCATTCTCTCATTAAATTAAAAGAACTTTTCGACATGGATTGGCTCTTTCAGTCTTCACTCCACCCTCTTTCTAGTTCAATATGTTAGAAAGCTATAAAAGATACGTGTCCCAGGCTCATCCATGAAAATATCATTCTGGACTGAGATTTGGAAGAAAGGAGGCAGATGCCATTTCCCTATAGTTGTTGTTGATGGCTCATAACATGGAAGAGTTAGGGTGATGGGACCAGGATCTCTGTCTAGTCACTAGATTTCTGGTTATGAAAGATAGTTGTGGCCATGGCCAAAGCAGCAGCTTTCTGATCTGTGGCTTATCATGGTGGAGTAACCTTAAAATCTACAGTCGAGTGGCAGCTCTCTGACTGATATTCCTCCAGTCCCACTAATGTCTTTGTAATCCCCTAATAGCCAATTTTAAGCTCTCTGCTGGAACTATCTGGAGTAGTTTCTGTTTTCTGCACTCAACCCTGATTATATAGTAACTAAAATTCCCCAAAGGAAGATTGTTATTCATTAACTCATTTGTTTGTTTATTCATTCATTCAACAAGTATTTCTCCAGTCAGTTATTGAGTATTAGCCTTGAGCCAAGCACTGTGCCAGGTGCTGAGTATTTTCTGGTAAACCAGGCACGAGTTCTGCCCTTAAAGAATCTAAAATTGAAAGCCAGGTTCCACAGTGGGGTAGGAAGGCAGTACAGAGAATTATTAATGATTTAAAAGTCCAGAGTAGATTCACTAATATGGAGAAAGAAGGAAGACTAACATTTACCAAGTATCCATTATGTGTCAGATATTATGATGGGATTTTATATACCTTATTATAGTTAATCTTCCTAACACTCAGTGAAGCAGGTTATTATTCCCATTTCACAGATGTGCAAACTGAAACTCTGTCTTGTCCAAAGTGTCTTGTTCAAAGATCTGAATCAAGATCTGCCTGATCTCAAAGTCCGTGGTCTTGGAAAGCAAACATTAAGCCTTAGACTATGTTTTGCAATTGCCGGGTCCCCTGAAGAAACGCATGAAAGACATGGCCTTGTGCCTCATCAGATTCTCAGTGTCTCTGCAGCCCAGCATTCATTAATTCATTCTACTTTCCCCTTTCATTTTGAGTCCTATTATTTTCCCTTCCCTTCTCTTCCCTTCCCTTCCCTTCCCTTCCCTTTCCTTTCCTTTCCTTTCTTCTCCTTCCTTTTGCCTGCCCATCAAATGCCTTTTCTCTAACTTTCAGTCTGCCTTTAATTTCTCTTTGCCACTTTTCTCTTTCCCTCACTCTGAGCCTCTCACATTTCTATCTCCCCAACTCTTTCTCTCCTTCATCTTTCTCAAATCATAACTTCTCTGTCTCATTTCTCCCTCTGGGCTCCCTCAGGTTCTCTGTCTCGCTCTATCATTCTCTGCCTGCCTGTGACATCTCTCAAAGAGTCGCTGGCATAAAGCACTCGGGCCTCTGTATTTCTGGTTCCAAGTTTAGGTTGAGGGAACAGGTGATTTTACCTTCTCTATTGGTTCTGCCTTTTGATGGGAGAGTTAAGAGACTCTCAATTAACTATTATTGTCAGTGAAAATGTTCCTTTGTCAGTGTGGAAGAGTTTTGACTTCCCATCCTTGTCGTTGTCAGCTTCTGCTTTTTCCACAGGGGTCTCTTGCTCTCACAAAACTCAGCCCAGTGAAGCCATTCTTCCTTCTTTCTCTGCTTGGCTCTGTAGGGAAATAAGAGCTTTGCAGATGTTCCAGCTGCATTGGGATGACATGGAATGTGGAAATCTTTGACAGATTAAAAAAAATATATATTATTGACCTGGGTACAAATTGAACAAGGAATAGAAGATCGTAAATGGGTCTTGGTCCTTGTCAATCTTCTCTTGCGCTATGATCACATGGTAATTGCAGGTTTCTTTGCTGGAACATCCCATCTCTGCTGATGGGCAGCGTGCCCTGGCTGGGCGTCTTCAGGGAGGAAGAGTGGTGGTTTCAAGGGTAAAAGGGCAGTGTTGAAAAAGATCGTCCTTAGA
>NW_011888796.1:2966151-2978738 GCF_000151845.1 Pteropus vampyrus
GCATGAAAGACATGGCCTTGTGCCTCATCAGATTCTCAGTGTCTCTGCAGCCCAGCATTCATTAATTCATTCTACTTTCCCCTTTCATTTTGAGTCCTATTATTTTCCCTTCCCTTCTCTTCCCTTCCCTTCCCTTCCCTTCCCTTTCCTTTCCTTTCCTTTCTTCTCCTTCCTTTTGCCTGCCCATCAAATGCCTTTTCTCTAACTTTCAGTCTGCCTTTAATTTCCCTTTGCCACTTTTCTCTTTCCCTCACTCTGAGCCTCTCACATTTCTATCTCCCCAACTCTTTCTCTCCTTCATCTTTCTCAAATCATAACTTCTCTGTCTCATTTCTCCCTCTGGGCTCCCTCAGGTTCTCTGTCTCGCTCTATCATTCTCTGCCTGCCTGTGACATCTCTCAAAGAGTCGCTGGCATAAAGCACTCGGGCCTCTGTATTTCTGGTTCCAAGTTTAGGTTGAGGGAACAGGTGATTTTACCTTCTCTATTGGTTCTGCCTTTTGATGGGAGAGTTAAGAGACTCTCAATTAACTATTATTGTCAGTGAAAATGTTCCTTTGTCAGTGTGGAAGAGTTTTGACTTCCCATCCTTGTCGTTGTCAGCTTCTGCTTTTTCCACGGGGGTCTCTTGCTCTCACAAAACTCAGCCCAGTGAAGCCATTCTTCCTTCTTTCTCTGCTTGGCTCTGTAGGGAAATAAGAGCTTTGCAGATGTTCCAGCTGCATTGGGATGACATGGAATGTGGAAATCTTTGACAGATTAAAAAAAATATATATTATTGACCTGGGTACAAATTGAACAAGGAATAGAAGATCGTAAATGGGTCTTGGTCCTTGTCAATCTTTTCTTGCGCTATGATCACATGGTAATTGCAGGTTTCTTTGCTGGAACATCCCATCTCTGCTGATGGGCAGCGTGCCCTGGCTGGGCGTCTTCAGGGAGGAAGAGTGGTGGTTTCAAGGGTAAAAGGGCAGTGTTGAAAAAGATCGTCCTTAGAAAAAAGAAGAAATCTCATCATACTTGTTTTTGGTTTTTTTTTAAGGCAATTTTAGCTTTTGAAAAGATCTGCATTTCCTTTTGTTTTCTTTTGAAATGGAAGGGAGGAACCAGTGAAATTTTACTCTTTATCAATCTTACTCTTCGTCTTCATTTGTCTTGATTGTCAGACTTCATCCTAACAACTCTGTTTGTCTCCCAAGACTCTAGTGGAATGATTGCCTTCCAAATTTTCAGATCTCTTTCCTGAAATTTTAGCAGTAAAGATGCAGATTACTGTTTTATATTTTGTGGTAATCACCTTAACCTTTTCAAAGAATGTAATAATTACAAATGAATTATATAACTCAAGATCTCATTTCTTTTCCATTTAATAAAAAGTTAAATGGGTGGAGTCAGGTGGCTTCTTCCAAATAAATTACCTTTTGTTGGCCCTTGGGCTAGAAGGGCCCTTTCCTATCCCTATGTGGAATGGCTGTTGAAAAGTTAATGGGATCCAAGACTCAATTAGTGAGGAAGTTATTCAGTTCAACAGAAATAAAAGTCCCATTTTTATTTTGTGATAGTGAACACTTGAGTGTTCAGACTTGGGAGCCATAATTTTTGAAAATTACCTACAAACTGGAATTGATAGAGGAAGACAATTTGGGGTAGTGAGGTGGCGGAAACCTACATTATATAAGGACTGGTGAAGTAACTAGATTAGAAAAGAGAAGGGTCTGGAGTGGGAAATGGGGAAGAGGCAAATAAGAACAATGCTATCCTTATCTCGGTGTGGAATTCATCTTTTAATTTAGAACACAGGACATTGAGATGCGACAGTAATAAGAAGAATCTTTTATTGAATATTTAGTACTTACTCTTAGTGCTTTATATTTTTATTTGTTTTAGTCATTATAACAACTCCAGAGGTAGGCATAACTATTTCCATTTAACAGGTGAGAAAACTGAGGCTCAGAGAAGTTAAGAATCTAGCCCAAGATCAGGCAGTTAATAAAGGCCAGAGCAGAATTCAAACTCAGATCCCTCTCACTCTAAAGGCAAAGTTTTCAAAAACAGTGCACATATGTCTCAGAAAGAAGAGATGGAGAGCAAACAACTGCTTGGCTGGGGAGGAAAACAAATGTCCTTTTTTTAAAATGCATGACTGTCTTTATACCATCCCATTTGATGCGGTGAGAAACTGCATTACCTTTTATTTCTATGCATTAGCAAGGTGAATGCACCCCACTTGTCTCAATTTACAGAGCAAATGCCATGGCACAGGTTCAATGGAAATTTTCTCCCTTGTGTTCCAATCTATTGCTGATGTGACAGGGACAGAATTGTCAGAGTGGCTCCTAATTAAATAGTTCAGAGCTTCATTAGGAATATGTGGCTGGATGCGGGACTCACCAGGCAAGTGTTGATATCATAGTTGACACTAATTGGTCCCCTGCTGGCAGCCTCAGCACAGCAGAGGGACTGGACACTGGGTGGGGAGGGCAGGGCTACCAGGCTTGCTGAAACCACTTTTAAGGCAGACTCAGAGACCATCACTATTGGTCAGGAATGCAATTCCCAGAGGCACTAGGATTGAACTTGTCCCTTTGACTTTCTCTCCTTCAGAGTCAGTGGCCTTCCAGACCTAGGACACTTCTTTTGTGGTAGACTTGCACACACACACACACACACACACACACACGAATGGGCTTATGTGTGTGGGTACTCATAGACTGTGAAGAAACATAATATAGTACAGAGGTGAGGGTGTCTGTTATAGAAGCAGGCCTAACCTATTGAATTAATCTTCCTCCTTTGGGGATGTGAAACGTATTCAGGAGACCAGGCCATGAGACTTTCTATAGGAAAATAAAAATGAATTTTTGGCTTTGTACCTTAATAAAAGCACGTGAAAAGACGTAGGTACCCATATGATCATTCTTACCTTCCAAGGCAGAAGTTCTGTGTTGGATTCTCACTGCATCGCATGGCCTTCCTGACTGAGAGACTCGGGCCTCAGGGACTCAGGTGCTGATTCTTTATTTCATGCCCAGGACCATGCAGGTCACCTCAAGACTAGAAAATACTAACACAAACAAGAGATTTTTCAAAACAGATTCAGAAATCTGTTAAATATCAAGATTCTGGGTTTATTACTGATTGGTCTTCGTGCTTTACTCCCTAAGGTCCTGTGTGAAAAAAACAATATTTTGATTTTACGAGGGACAATTACTGTTTTCTCAATTTTATAGATGATAAAGTTGAGGCTTAGAGAATATAAAGGGCTTACATAGGGTCTTAAAATTGGTAAGAAGCACAGCAATGACATGTTTCCATTCTTTAGGCCCTAAATTTAATACTTTGTACTATGTGACTTTATAACATTTTCTTCTCTTTTGCACTTTTCTGTAGACTTCACCCTGGTAAACTATACACATTTTCAGCATTCACTTCCTTGTCACCAAATAATTTTGGTCAAATTTTCATATGTGCTTTATGTGTTTGATATCACATACGTACCCTATAAAAGCATAAGGTGATTAAAAAACAATTGAACAGTGGTTGACCTTATCCTCAGATATTATATCATTTGACTTCCAGCAGAGAGAATTCAAGAAACTTGTGTTTGTTCCACCTTCCCCATGATCCTAAGTAAGTGAAGGCATTGTGGTTGCCATTTCAACCATCAGCCTACTGAGAGTAGGGTTAGACTTCAGGATTGATGTGTGTCCTATGAAATGAGGGGTGCATACTGAGCATTTATAAGATTATAGAACTACTATGGTAGTTCCTTTACAGATGAACAAGTTTGATTACTTGTTCCTCTATAATCTAGTTACTGAGTAATGCAGTTTTCAAAGTGTTCATTTTTTTTTTTATCAAGGTTGTAAATCTTTTACTCATATCTGCCTCCCAGCCCCAGTGGAATTCCATCAAAGGAGAACAAGCATATTATTATTTTTTTTATTTTAAAATTACTTTTGGTGGCACTTGAAACAATACTTAATAAGTTTTTTATTTCTGAGGAAGATGTTGTCATTCTCCCTAGGTCTGGTCTGGGCTTTTGAATTCTGGAATGCCATGTATTTTGGCTCCCTAAATCTGTTCCAGGCAGCCTAACTCCATTTCCTTGAGTACTATCTTATGGCATGAACTTCTCATCTCATAGTCATTGGGGCAGTTGGCCTTGTCATGGTTTCTCCTGAAACTCTCCAATTAGTTGAGCTGGGACTCTTCCTCCCAGCCAATTAGCTCAGGGTATGGTCTCATCCCTGGGACCTGCCTTGGAGCATGCTTCTTCCCATTTGGACTTAGCTGGCTGTGTCAATGAACACCAGTGGGTGAGATTTCTCTATTTTCTGACTCTTAGAGACACGTCATCAGTAGATCTGCTTTCAGAAGGAAAAGGATTCACTCAATGAGCTCACTGACATTTCAACAGCTTTTCAGCCAGGCACCAGGGGCCTCTGAACTGCAGACTTCTCATTGTATTCTCAATGAACACCATCTTCGAGTCTCAGGTTAAAGTAACCATAGATTCTCTAAATGGGATTTTTGGTTTTTCTATTAAGGAGATGCAGTGGCTTTGACTTTCAGGAGTGCCATCTTGGGTGGGCAAGAATATCTTTTCCTGGCCTCCCTGGGACCCATCGTCTAGCACAGTGGGCTGCAGAAATAGCTCTGAGTTTCTGCTATCCATGTGGATGCAGAAGGGCTTTTATAAATGAGAAAGGCTAGCTCATGAAAAGAAAAATACTTTTTGTTTTAAAAGGAAAGATAACATGCTTCATTATTTGAATAACAAATGTTCTTGAGGTTTCTTTTGTGTGTGTGTGCCTCAAACAATAGTTGTTTTTAAATGTTCTTTTTATTCATTTGTTTAACAGACATTTAATATGCTCCTTCTAGTTCTTTAATAATAATAACAAAAATTCATAAAGCACTTATTTTGTGCCAAGACTGTGCTATGTATCTTATAAGCAGTATCTTATTTGAGTCTCTCAAAAATTCTATAAAGAAGGTATTGTTATCTATCTCACTTAATAAATAAGAAAAAGAATCTTAAGAGGTTAAGGGAAATTAAGGGCAAGAAGCTGTTAAGTGTTATGGGGGATATTAAAAAGAGACAATTCTTGCCTTAGAAGTTTAGAATGTTAGAATGAGAAAGGACTTTAAAGAGCTCCCATAAGATCATTGAATTTTATAGAAAAGCCCTGAGAGTTTCACTCACTTGCCCAGGGATCCATAGTGATTAGAGGCAGGGGCTAGACAGAACCAGCTCTCACTCTAGTGTGCTTTCCACTCTATGCTCCCTTCCTCCAAGAGCTGAGAATATTGTAGAGATACCACCCTCACCCTCACTCCCTAGTATGGTAAGAGTGAAAATGGGCATGCGCTTAATATAGAAATGAAGGGTGCAGATGGAAAGGTCCATAGGTGCTGAGAGAAGGAGGAGAAATTGGGGATGGGCTGCTGGTGTTCCAGAAGGTCTGGTAGAAAAGGGAGTGATTTGTCTCAACCCAAAGTGGGTAGAAGATCTGAATATTCAGGAAGAGAAGAGAACAAGTATTCTAAAGACTAGTCTGACTAGAAGTTTTGAGTTTCAGGCAGGGATAATGAGACCTGGCTGATTGGCAGGGGAGTAATGCAATAGAATAATGGGAGACAAAGGAGGCAGATTCTTCTGAGCTTTGTATGCCAAGGGTACCAGGGACAGATGGAGGCAGAGGAAGCAGGTCCTGAAAATAATCTAGATCTAAAACGATGCAGTGCTGGGCAAGAGTGGCGGCCATGAGAGGATGGAGAAAGGACGTTTTCATGTGGTGACAAGATTTAGGGCATTTCAGGCAGAAATATACAATTGGGTAAATAGGCAGATGAGGGAGGGGGAGGAGCTGTCTTTGGGGAGCAGAAATGATGCAGTTCAACTTTGGGGTCAGAGGCATGCGCAAGGCCACAGACCTGAACGCAGCTGATTTGCGCCCTATTGATTTTCCTGAGCAGACCATTTTCACTTTACTGATTTTCTTGGTTTATTGACCTGTGTTTTGTTGTTGGTTAGAAGTCACTTTGTTCCCTTTAGATTCATTTTTTGGCCTCTTGCTACTTCCTCTTGTTAGTGCGTGCTGCTCTAATTATGACTGCCGGCTATTGACCAAAAATGACATTTCCACCTTTGATAGTTTATTGTTTGGAGAAAAGTTGAGGGTACAGCCAAGAAGTTGAACTTACAGAGGAGTTTGGACTTACTCCAGCCTTCCTGAGAGAGCTGTCACCAGAGATGGCACAGAGAGACTAGGATCACAGGAGGGTAACACTGTCCACATGTATTAACTGCTTGAGTGGACCATTAGGGGCAGGGCAGTGACTAGAGGTGTCCAAAGTTGCTTTCTCACTCCTACAATTACAGCTGAGCCAAATTTGTTGAAAACAGCTGTGAAATGACCCTGGATAAAGTTACTTCATTACCCTGGTCTCAGTTTTGTCCTCTGTAATGTGAAAAGCTGGTATTGGTACATGATTCCCAAATATGTGGTTCCTCCTGCTTGTTAAAATTCTAACATCCCTCCCCACCCCATTCAGATTCAGTAGGTCTAAAGTGAAGCCTGAGAGTCTGTACATTTAAGACTCTTCAGGTGATTCTAATAAACTGGTCTGAGGCCTGGTGTATGGAGAGCTCTGGTCTGTGTGCCTTTCTTCTAGGATCCTTCTAGTTTTATTCATTTGCCTTTTCCCTCTGGGTTCAGGGGCTCTTTAGGATGCACTGTCTTTCCTTTCATCGAGAACCTCCTAATTCCTCACCCTAAAAAAGACTTTCTTACCCCTTATGAAAAACCCGCTTTTCTACCTTAATATAAATACACTTATCACTCATCCCAGCACTATATGTTTTCAGTATATTTCTGTTGTGGAATGACAGTGTTTGTTTCCAGTTAAAGAAATTCTAAACACCAACAATCAGGTAGAGAAAACAACTTAAGGGGTTGGGATGGGACAGGCTCTTCCTGTGAGAGACTCTGTGTAAAGGCAGTTCTGTATTTTGGCTTCATTTTATTCTCTCTGAAATTCTCAGGAAGGAGATGGGAAACTGCAGCAGATTTAATTTTTTCCTTACCTGTAGATTTTATGTTTCTTGCCAGGTTCCAAATTTAAATAGTCTCTAAACAGTACAAGTATTTTATCCTTATAGAGAGATTCCCTAGAGAACTTATTCCCTAGGAATAATAATAATGATGGAAGATAATGGTGATAACTATCTCTATTGAGCACTTACTATGGTCTGTACACCTTGTACTAAATACTTTCATACATCATCTTCATTTAATTCTCACGAAAACCTTTTGAGATAGGTACGATTCCTATCCCCACTTGACAGATGAGCAAATGAAGTTTAGAGAGGTTAAGTAATATAGCCATAAACGCATAGCTCATGAGCAATGGAACAAGGGTTGGGCCTAGCTCTCTAGATCCTTAATGCCTGAGGGCTGAATCATCACACTATATCACCTGTACTGTGTGATTTGATAGAAGAAAGGAAGGAGCAGGGCATAATCAGCAGGAGACTCTGGATTTGTATTCTCAGACATCAGTCCATATTTCACTGCCTTTCTCTGTGTATATATCTCAAGTCAAAGCAAAGCATAGGTATTTCCTGCTAGATAGAATGGAATATGACAACCAAAAATAGTTTCTTCTCCTATGTGTGTTGACTTCAAAATGAATTGTAAAGTTTTGCCCGTCTTTATCTGCATGTGCAACACATACTTTGAGACCAGCATAGTCCTAGGAGAAGCCAGTTAAGCTCTCTTCCCAACCCATTATGCCGAGGTTTCTAGCTAAACTCTGTCTGGGATTCCTCTTTTACAGAGTTTAGTTTAATTCTGCTGTGGTTAGAGAACATATTTTTTATGCCTTCTCTTCCTTTAAATTTGTTAACATTTGTTTTGTGTTCCAGAAAATGGTCTGTCTAGTGAACCATCTTTCCTTTGAAAAAAAATGTGTTTTATACTTTGTTAGGTGAAGTATCCTGTCAATTAGAAAATTGTCTTGTGTTTTCAGCAGTTTTTATATGATATGCCTAGTTTGGGGGGATTTGTATCTTGACAGTATATTTTTTTCTATCTTTTTCATATACTTTGTAATTTTTTAAAAAACTGAACATCTTGTATAGTGTAGTAGAGACTGTAAATAGCTTCTGTGATTAGAATGAGCACACCTTCTCTTCTGCTAGGCTGTTAGTGACCTGGTTTGGGGTTTGTTGTTGCCATGGTTAGCTTCAGTGCATTGCAGGCTTTCATTTCCTCCAGCATTGCCTTTTGTTTAGGGTGGGAATGGGTTTGTCAGAAGGTTTTTCTTAATGTTTTTCCATTCCTTATTTCAATATTTTCTTCGAGTTGCTCCTCCAAGAGTCTCTCTCTGTACTCTAGTAAGTCAGCAATATTCGTTTGTTATTTGTTACTTGCTGCTTGTTAGCCTGGTCGTGAGAAGTGCTGGAGAGTAGACAGGTGTTCTCTGTTATTCTGTTCAGATAGTCTCAGACAGGTTCTCTGTCCCTGGGCCTCAGGCTGTGGTGCTCTCAGTGCTTCTGCCCCATCCCTGAGGTAGTTCTGGCTCATCAGGTATTCCTGCCCCAACCCCAAGAATAGAGGGTCCTTTCTATTTCTTCCCTCAGCTACAGTATCCTAGGGGTGACAGTGTGTGTTCCTCTTCCCCTAACAATTTAAAGGTTTTGTTCTGTTGGGGAGATAAAGCAGCAAGATCCAGGTTAGGTTTCTTGTGTTTCCTGCAGCAGCTTCTGTTTCTCTCCTATAATACTGTAGATGAGAGTTGGTTTCTGTGAGTGTCCAGTGAAAAACAAACTACAGGTAGGTGTAGATTTCTTGTGTATCCACTCCTCCCACCGAGGGGTTCTAAATAGTCTTGCTAGCTCAGATTCAGCCTTTATCAATTTGTTCACAATGTTAGCTGAATTTTTCAATGTCCAACAACATCTGTCTCAGAAAAGCAAGAGCTCATAACTCAGTTCTCCTTGCAAGTACCTGTCTTTCTTTAGGTTTTGGGTTAGATGGTTGTCCTGTCACCTCAATTCTCTGATGATTTCAAGAAAAGTTTGAGATGTACTGTTTGGCCCTTTAAACTTTTTTGTAAGTGCAGAGTGATGCCCTTTCCAGATTTCTCCATCTCAAGCGGAAACTGGAAGTCTCACCATGCACTTGTACGCTTCCCTGCTCTTGTACCTCTTTGCTCTACCTGTGATCCTCCTCCCCTTTCCTCTACCTGGCAACCTCCTACTTGTCTCAGTGACCTTATGTTCTCATCTTATCAGAAGACAAAGACAGGCTTACACAGTGATTAAATTACTTTCATAGACAAAAATCGGGATTTATTGTCAGAAGACCTAGAATTTGAGTCTCATCTTTATTCCTCAGAAATCCCTTGTCATGTCTGAGACTTGGTTTTCTTATTTGTAAAGTAGGAATGCCAATATCTGCTCAACTTCTTTGCCAGGTGAAATAATGCGTGTGGCAACGTTTGACACACATTTAAAGCTCGGTTCCATGCCATCGACCCAGCAACAGACCTTCCTGAAGTAGACTCTATTCTCCCCAACAGCTCAAGAAGTTAGTGGCCCAGGAGTAGCGAGGTTGGTCTCATGTCAGAGTGGAACTCCAGGGGGACAAACCCTGCCCTCGGCCAGCAGCCATGAAGTAGAAAAGGTGAAAGCAAAGGCTGGACTGGCTGGTTTCTACCTCATATTTTCTTTTTTATTTACAAAGCTTGTTGCCAAATACTAAGGAAAATAGATTGATTTTCATCTTTACTGATGTGTTAAAATTGCTGCAACACCTCATATTACCAAATAGATTTTACTGTATAAATTGGAACATAATTGGTACTTCAGGCAGGTCACAAATCTACTTTGGCAGGAGCATATCATTCACAGTACATTGATTATAAAAATTAGTTAATTCAAGACAAACATTACATTCTCTTATTCCTGGCACAAATCCTTCCAAATCCTCCATGCATTACTGATATTGAGCTAAAAAGGTAACTATTCATCAGGTCAGTTGATTCTTTGCAGACTTGATTTAGATGGCACTTATGCTAGTGCATCCACCACAAAGAGATAGATCTCATTTATTAAATCTGACAAGCAAGAACCTAAATGATGGGACTTAGTAATATTGCACTAATCTGTTGCTTTTATTTACTACTCCCTGTCTTACTGGTGTAAATCTTCTCATGGAGAATGTCTTCTAATTCATTCAGTTTGACTCCTCATGAGGAGCTGGGGTGACTCATTATAAGGTACATCCTCATGAGAACTAGCATTTTTGAGTGCTTCTGTGCCTTGGACAATGTTGATGCTCTACTCAGATTCCCTCGAATAACCCTGTAATAGTGTTGTGAGCCGGGGATTGAGGGGAGGGGAGGTGGAAGTTCAGCAAACTGGGCTTTGGTGCCCTTCCACTCTCAACAGCCAGCATCTGTGGGTCTTTCTTCAGGAGCCTTCCCTCCGGCTGCTTGGCCACACATAGTGCCTAGGTATTTATACTTCCCAGAGGCAGCCCTTATTTAATGACTGATGAGTTCAGGAGCACGAAAGCCCAGTTCCCTTAATGCAGGGTAATTTATACTCCAGAGATCTCCTGCAGGAGCAGGCCGAAGCCACTCTCAATAAATGTGGCCCAAAAGTGAACCTTTGCTTGGCTGCTTCCTTTTCTATGCCTGTGGTCCTTATACCCATAAACCTGGCAGTATTTCCTTAATAAATCACGTGTACATGAATCCTTGTCTCAGGGTCAGCTTATAGGGACCTAATCTAAAACACTCTGAGTGCTAGATATAGAGTATGCACCTCAAGGCCACCATCTCATCTAATCTTTATGGCAAACCCTATGAGTTTAGTGTTATTATTACCCTCATTTTATAAATGAGGATATGAAACTCAAAGAGGGTTACGGAACTTGGCCACCAGTGTTCTAATATTTGCTGCATTAAAAAAAACAAACAAACAAACAAACAAAAAAAACAAAAAAAACCCCCCTCAAACTTAGTGGCTTAAAACAATCATTTATTCTGCTCATGGATCTGCAGTTTGGGCAGGGCTTGGTGGAACCAGCTCATTCAGCTCAATACAGTGTCAGATGGGGCAGCTTCACTGGGACTAGGTGATCTCTTCTAGCATGGCTCACTGATACAGCTACTAAGAATGCTAAATTGTGGCTTCTCTCTGCATGGGCCTCTCTTTGGGGTGGCTTGGGCTTCCTCATAGCATGGTGGCTGGGCTATAAAATCAAGTGTCTTAAGAAACAGAAAGTAGAAGGTGATAGTCTCTCAAGCCTGGGCTTGGAAACCAGCATAGCCTCACTTCCACTGTGTTCTATCAACCAAGTAGTCACAGAATCCAGAATATATCTGTATCTATCTGTATCTATATCCAGCTAGCTACATATATCCACCTCTTGTCAAAGAATTTTGTGACCATATTTTTAAACTGCCATACTGGTAAGCTAGTACGAGGTGAAGACAGGATTTAAACCCAGGCCTGCCTAAATCTGTAATCTATCCTTCTGCTTCTGACTGTCTTTATGGTTCATCATCGCGTCCTTCTACTTATTGGCTGAGCCCTTCTCTAAGATGATGCTCCGACTTTCATAGAACATACGTCTTGAAGGAGTCAACTCATCTGTCACCTTTTGAGATGGACAGTTTATACTTGTGTATAGGATCTAATAAGCCATACCTCATCTTTGGCTAGAAAAGAAGATAAATAAATTTTAAATAAAAACTTATAACCCAATTTGAGGTGTTAAAATATTTAATTGTAAAGATTTTCCTTGTTAATTTGTACTGAATAATCAATAATTGGAGAAGGATTAGTTGTGGTTAGGTGGCAGAAAGTGATGTGTGAATAGAACATGTTTGGGTCTTGGAGAAGGACAAAGAGTGGGACTGGCTTATACCAGGGCTCAGTGAATGATAAGTGAATACAAAGAAAAAGAAGCAGTAGGGCTTGATTGAGTCATGGGCAGACATCTGGAGTCTGACAGCCATTTGTGGAGAGAGGAATAAGATATTTGAGCAATATTATACTTGGGCTTAATATGGCAGCCCAGTCTCTGAGTCTGGGGTACCAAGCAAAATTAGTGACAAGTAGATATAATTAGGATACACAGAAAGGAACAGAGATTGCGTTGGTTTGATGCTGGGCCATTAAGAACTTGTCTTTATTAAGGCTTCTTGAATTCATCAAGTCCAAGAACAGCACTAGTTTCGGAGCCTAAGATAGGGCTGAACCCACAGGTGAGAGCTTGTGTAAGGCAGCTGGTAGGATAGGCATGAGAAGGGGGCACATATAAGTCATTATCCCATTAGCAAGAGCAGTTCTGACACCAAGAGGGAGAGCTTGGGCTTTAGACTCAAAACAGACCTTGTTTTTAAAAACCAGCTGCATAATTCTTGCTATGTGATCTTAACTTTTAATTTTCAATTTATCATCCATAGTTCAGCAATTAGTAAACTGAGGACAATAATAGCTGTTTTATAACATCATTGAAAATATTACCAATAATACATATAAAGTTCTTGGCATACTTCAGATAT
>NW_011888796.1:2979868-3033582 GCF_000151845.1 Pteropus vampyrus
AGGTGTCCTTTTATTTCACAAAGGGTTTTTATAGCTCACACTTTTGCTGTCTGTCAGGACACACCAACATCTCCCAACAAAGAGGAAAGTTGGGAGATTTGAGAGTTACCAGTCCAAGCTTTTCCTCTGGGTCCTATGTTTAGGGAAATTACTACGAAATATCTTTTTAATGAGCTGAAAGAGTGACTTCCTGAAAGAGATTTGCTAGGTCCCCCCAAAAAAGGGAAAAATGAACTTGGTAATGACTAGAAAAGAAAATGACCAAGCACAAAAATGAAAGCCAGATACTCAATTTCTCAGCATCACTTACAGCTGGAGGTGATCCTGTGAACTACTTTCTAGCCAATTAGATGTAAGAGGAAGTCTGCTTGGGGTACCTGAAAATGTCTTTGCTTTCCTGATAAAAGGTGCAGGAAAGGAGAACTTACCTGTCCCTGCCTTTTCTCCTTGAATTTGTCCGTGATGCCTTGGAGTGTGGCTGTCATCTTGTGATCATGAAGCAGGACAAACTAATATGCTGTGGTAGGTGGAGCAGAAACAGAAGGGATCTAAGTCCTTGATAACACTGCTTAGCCACTGAAATAATACCAGCAATAGCCTATCTCTAACTTTCTTGTCTTATGAGAAAAATAAAACCTTGTTTACAAAAAAAAAAAGTACTGTGATATTTCTTACCTCAAAAAGTTAAGAAATTAGGAAAAATTACTTAAAGGTAATCAGAAGCTAAAAACTGATTTAAAAGGCTATGGTGAGCTAGTGGAAGAATCGGAAGAATCCAATCAGTTAAATAGCAAGATTTCATTTCGACCTTGCTTTTGTTTCTGGAACTACAAATAAGAAGTCTCAAACAAGTCATTCCTCACTGTTCCAGGGACCAGTAAAAAACTCAGCAAGATGAGCTCTGCAAGCATTATTTCTGGATTTTCTGCTTGGCCGAGAGGCAGATCCCAGCTTAATTTTCAGAAACTGGCTGTGGACAGCACCACCTCATGCGTAGCTCTTTCGCTGCACACTCTAGTCTGTGTTGGAATTTTCTGTTCTGTGCCCACTGCCTACTACATGGTGAGCTATGAAAGGAGCTGCAACTAATTGTATTTGTAGCTCCAGAGGTTAGCTAGTGTCTGGCACTCGGGTGGTGCTTGTATCAGTCAGGGTCCCAGCAGAAAGCAGTTAGTGCACTCAAATAGTCATAACTCAGAGCTTACTAAAGTGATTATTTTTATCAAGGTGTGAGTAGGATATAGGTAATCAGAAGCTAGAGCATAGCACCCTGGGTTAGCAATGGTGGGGAACCGTTACCACCCCAAGTCTGAAGGGGTGAGAGAGGGAGGGGTTGCTGAAACCCAGAGACCCAGAGAGCTTAAACCCAGTGTGAGAAGGGCTTCTTTATTCAAGGACTCCAAACTGCCCACGGCAACTTAGGGATAAAGCAGGGGAATCAATTCTCTGATCTTACCCTCCTCCCTCCTTTATCTCCTGCTGGTGCTCCCCAGTGACCGAATCTAGCTGGTTGCTTGGGGCAAGAGCATCCTGTCAATGCAGTCTGTACAGTTTGCTCTCCTGGGGCTCAGGACAGAGTGGAAAAGGGTGAGGAGTGGCTACGTAGAGGGGAAAGGAAGATCTCCAGCACAGGACTCAATAAATACCTGCTGAATGAGTGACCATCATGTTTATACAGCGTGTTCCCGCAGAAAGTGAGCCTTAGGCTGCACATGTTTCTCTTTTTCTCTCTTTCTCCCTCCTTTGCTCCCTCTCTTTCTCTATTTGCCTCTCTTTCCACTCAATAAATGTTCCTTACTTGTGCTATACGCCAAACCGCCGTACTGAGCACCAGGATATCAATAACAATACGACACCATTGTTAGAAATAACACATTGGGGTAAGATTGTAAGAGTATTATGGTGACATTTGGTCAGGGAACACAGAAATGTCCATTTTCTATGCTTCTCCAGCCTCACTTCCCTGCAAGATTATCGAAGGAAATATCTGTATGGAGAAGGGAGCGAGGAAAAGCAAAGTGTCACTATTGGCCTGGATCGGGACGCTGGGCTGGGACGTGTGAAGGCCCCCTCGCCTCACTGGGAAGGCCCAAGTAGCTTAAGCCAGAGCAGGCAAAGGCTTTGCTTTCTACTCATAACTCCAACCCCAATTCTTGGACATAATCATCCTAATTAGCATGCAAGCTGCTTTTGCTTTAATTCTCCCTACCCTCCTATAAGTCTGTTCCCTGCTTAGGGATTCTTCTTTTTTTTTTTTTTTATCCCTGAGAAGTTTTAGTGCTACTTCTAGGTTATCTTACTTCTTTCATATCAAGATTATTTGTAGGAAGAATAGGTTACCCCTATTTATGGTGTGAGTTTAGAAAGGGCGGCAAGATCTGATCTGATCTATCAAAACCTCCTTCACCTCTTGGCTGATACGTGAAACTCCAGCTACATTGCTCATTTCCTTGACTTGACTTTGTTATGAAGGCAATGCCAGTCAGAAAGAAGAGAAGGAGGCACTGAGGGACAAAAAATGAGCCTAAGAGCCCTGAGGAGAGCTTTATGCCAAGACAATTTTGCTGAGAGTTGGCCCTCCTTCTGGTCTGGCTAAGGGTTCATTTAGTGACCCTACTTACTTGAGAGATTTATCTCTCCTTCCCTCTCTTCCTTCTTTCCTTCCTTTTTTCTTTTCTTTTACAGTTCTTTGTCTTTAAACACAGGTATAGATTTGTATAACCACAACCACAATCAAGATATAGACTATTTCCATCACTCCCCAAACTCCTTCGTGTTATCCTTTATAGCCATGTTCTGCCCCGACTCCTGCCCCTGGGAATCACTGATCTGTTCTCCATCACTATCATTTTGTCTTTTCAAGAATGATATATGAATGGAGTCATACAGGGTATAACCTATTGACACTGGCTTCTTTCATTCAGCATAATGCCTGTGAGATTCATCCACGTTGTTATGTGTTACACCATCTGCTTATGATCTTTCACGTATTGGATCTACCTTCCCTCGACAACACACTGCCTGCAATGTAGAGACTAGAATATTATACTACCTGTTGTTCAACTCCTAATAAAAGCCTGTGTTCTAGGCAGGCTCATTTATTTATTTTTATTTTTTTATGTATATTTATTTTTACTTTATTTATTTATTTATTTTTTAGGCTCATTTATTTTCAAGGAATAAAGACCCACTCAACCTCACCCAAGAACATGGGAGTTTATTATAAGAATCCAGGCTCACTCAGGAATCCAAAAACAAGACTCTCATCAGCCAGGTCTAGAAATGGGAAGTGGTTTTGGATCCAAGCAGCTTTTTGGGGAAGTATATGATCACAGTCTCTCAAGAGCTGCATAGTTCTCTCTCTCTCTCTCTCTCAATGTGCTCTGTTCTTACTCTTTACCAGCTGGCCATTCCTGGTTACATATGGCATCTACTTCCTCTTCCTCAACCTCAGCAATTGGCTATCACAGCTGTTCCCACCCCTGTCCGTCGAACCATTTCTGATTCCAATGGGGGCTTTGGATTAAAATTCCTAGGGAACAATCCCATTGGTTCTGTTCATCTTTCAAGCCAGGCTTCATAGGTCTCCAGCCATCTGATGAAATGGCTGTCCTAACCACCTGTGTCCAGTGCAGGCGGGGTTATGGTGATGTGGTGGAGTAGATTCCTGAGAAGAGGGAGAGTAGGCCATGATCGACTGCTCTAGTATTTTCCATAAAGAAAATACCCTTTATGGAGCACTGTTGAAATATCCATCCATTTCTCCAGATACACGGTTCTTCATTCTTTGATCAAGCCAGCCATAGGAAACATGTAGTCAGGCCATCTTGCTTGGCCTCCAGCAGACCGCTTTCATGAGCTGTGCTTTGGTATCCCACTGGCTTTTTCTGAGACAAATGACAAAAGCCCTGTTGAAACTGTGACTGCACTTTCTGTTGTTGAGGACATTACCTTTTCAGTGTACCTAATATGCAGCTTCATGTGAGAAATTTATTTTAGGAAATAATTTAAGGTCACATTTTACTTCCTCTAAGGAGTTGGCATACCTCCTCTTAATCAAGGAAAGCTAGGTAACTTATCAAGCTCCCTCTGCGTTGGTGCCCAGGAAACTCAGTACTCAGTAAACCAAGGTTCAGCTACAGCAGCTGCCCAGCTCTTGATTGTCTCCATCTCTGTGTTTTTGGCTTGGTCTTCACATATTCTTATTTCTCTTGATCTTAAATTTTAAACATGCATTTGTTCCTTATGAGCCATCTCCTAATATTTCAAAGAATGAGGACTGATATAAACAAATAAATAGACAAACAAATAAACTAAACCATGCTGGAGAGAGATATGGACTATAGAGTTTAGTTCCCGTCATCTTTGGCGAATTTTGCATCTTACACAAGATGTCAACGTTGACTTTACCTAATCTAAGTATCTCCTTAGGGCTTTGGTTCTCTTATCTGCAAGTGCCTAACTTATTTGACTACGGCCAGGGCAGGAATGACGTTTAACATCCCTTGTCCAGCGGCAAGTATAGAAGGATAATTCCTAGAAGTCATTTTTAATGACGAAGATGAGATTTTACCTGTGGAAATTTGTTGCAGCTACCTTTGGATCTGGGAATAAATTAAGGAAAGTTCTGTTTTCTGGAAAAGTGTGGAGCTGATTCTGATGGACCATTGGCTTTTGTCGGAGGGATAGGAGTCAGGAGGAGGTTGTCAGTGAGCAGCTCTGGAGTCATTGCTGCTGACTTGGCCTCCCTGAAGGGACTCACCTGTGCTCCTCTAACAGGAACTGCTCCTTGTACTGTGGGGCAGTTGGGAGCCATTAGGCTTGGCTGTGCCTTTATAATCTTTATTGCAATCTATCGTGGGGCCCATAAATATTTAGCCAGAGAGACTGCTCCTGAGCTCCAGTGACATAGAACAGGTCAACAGCAGGTCAACTCTTTGAAAAAGCCGCAGGGGCTGCTTAACACAGTAGCACTTGACAAAGCATCCTTGCCAGGCAGATCCAAAATGAACACTGTGATCCTCTATGCAAAGAGCTCAGTGCAGGGAGCCAATTAGAACCTTGGGGTCGCTTTCATCTCACCTTCACCTGCAGCTCCTTGAAGGAAACACTGATATTGTCATTGAGTGATGAAAAAAATATTTGTGCAGAACCTATGAGATTGCACTTATATTTCATGTCCTTTAAATAGATTGTGGCTGCTAGGAATGATATTTCTCATTATTAATAGTTTCCTGGACATTATTCCAAAACAAGCTGTCTTAAGACCAGGCTGATAGGAAGAATTAGGATGCATATCTCTAGTTTCCACTCAGATGATTTAGAATGAAAAGTCTCTGTCATATGTTTTTAATCGGCCTTCATCTCAGATGTGGAATGACTGAGAATCTGATAACATAGGGTAGGGGTTGGGGGCTTCATTTTCTAGTCACTGAGCAGAACTTCAAACTTTGAATTACACAGAAAGTCAGAATTTTTGTACCCAAGAGACCCTCAGGAGAGAGTCATGATTGGAGATCTTTTGTGGGAGGCTCTGGGGCCATGGAAAGTCTATCCAGCCCCATGATGCTCCTATCTCACCTGTTTTGAAAGAAGGGACAAACCCTTTTTGGGGAGAGTGGATTTGAGCAACAGCCTGGAAGAGTAAAAGGGCCAGACATGTAGTTAATTGTAGCCTCCACCCTCCTAGACAATGACGCTATTGTTCAGAATCTCCAGGGCCTTTAGTATCATCTCAACTAGACTCTCTTCATCCTTTGTGTTTCCCCATTTCAGGAAACCAGATGTCATGATCTTAACAGAACCTATAATTCCATATAACACCTTGACGCCTTCCCTTCCTTCAGATCTTCTCTCTCTGGCAGCAGCCAGAAGCCTCTCCAAGGAGGGTGATGCTGAAGCAAGTGAGAGGAAAAAGGGAATGAGAACTCCTGATTCAGGGGGAAGGATGACAAAGGAGAAAGAGAAAGTCAAACCACAGCCAAAATGAATTACAAAAAACAGCAAGTGTGTATTTTAGGGAATATAGTAAAACTCTGCTCTAATGTGTCATGTGAGTCTATAATTTCAATTTGAGTTTCCATCATTTTTTACTGTGTCTGTAGTAAGAAATAAGTTTTGTCTTATGACTCAGTACATATACAGTTTTACAAAACAACGTCCATGGAATGCATGCTAATATTTTTTCCTATTCTATCCCATTCCATTTTTTCCTACTATATCCTACCTTACTCTATTCAAACATTTTCTGTTCTATTTCACTTTAAAAAGAAAAATAAGGAAGGGTGGCTACTCACAAAATTAATTTCATGATCCACTAATAAATCATAACTGGCAATTTAAAAAACTGGTTTGTTAAACTTCATGGATGTACAGACTTCTGGATTCATAGACTTTCAGAACTGTAGATCATCCTTTTCTAGTATAACCTCATTTCCATGTGAATATATTGAGCCTTAAGGTTGATCATACTGTTGGTTGATGGCAAGAACTGTGTTTTTTCACATATTCACATGGTGATGCAAGAGGGAGTGGGGTGCGGGGCAAAGAGCTGGGGACAGGAATTCATAGACGTTTTGTTTAGAACTCCGTGACCTTGAGCAAATTGAATAACTTAACCTCAGTTTCCTTTAAAATGAGCAGTTGTAAGGACCAATAGGAGAGGCTTTGCAAATGGTGAAGGTAAAAGATAATTTTTCCCTGCCTTTCTGCACTAGCTTGGATACAGGCGTGTTATCTGTATCTCTAGACTCCTGGCTTTGGGACAGGAAGGAGGAAAGTCTCTGCAGTAATTGGTTTCTTTGTTGTCATCAGACACTCCAAATCCCCTTGCTTTAACTTCTCTTTTTTACAATTTGTTTTTTTCTTCTTAGTTTCATCTTATCAGTTATTCATATTTCCTAACAAAGATCTTTGTCAATTTGATTTGATTTGTGAGTCTTCTTAAATTATTCAAAGTCAATGAATGGTCAGAAATAAAAATCCATATAGGGATTATAAACATATTCAAAAGTGTCTGTTGCATGTCTGTAGTAACCAACCAAGAGACCTGTGCCTCTCTCACTGTAGGAAATGGAAAGGGTCAGTCTATCCATCTGAAAAGTCATCTGTTCTACCTATGTCTTAAGAGAATAATGACATCCCACAAACAGAATCAGTAGGAATAAGTAAGACATGTAGATCCTGTCATCAGTTGGTTCCAGGGGGAACCACATTGCCCTTGGGGCTTTCAGAAACATGACATTTTTCTCTCATCTGAATGAAAGCACATGTGACTAGTCTTATACCAGGAGAAGCCACTCTTTCATGTGATGGATTTAGATAGCATCTGGAAGGCAGAGTCTTGTTCACAGGTGGCTTTGTCCAGAGGGAGATTCAGTTGACATCAACTACCTGTCGAGGGACTCTGCTTAGATGTGCAGGCTCCTTAGAGATGAGTATCTCAGGAGAACCAAAGAGGAGGGGGTATATCGTGGGCTCTCCTGGCAGCTACTCATACTTGGTTTATCCTGGCTAAGTGCTTTCAGTAGGAGACTTGAGCTTGATTTGGCCTCATGCTCACCCTGGGGCCATTTCTCTACTCTGGATTCAAGGGATTCAAAGGGCTAGAGTTTACTTCTCTAAAGACCTTTAATACGTCTTAGAATCACAGGAAAGTTTGCCTGGAAAACATTTAAATAAATCCATCTGCTTATCCCTCCTGTTTCATATTTGAAAAATATGGAAAAGTAAGATTCATTTTGTTTTTCCTCCTATCAACATAAATTCTGCTCAAATATCTGGTTCAGTTTCTTTAGTAATTTATGCATTCTCAGCTCAGTGATTTTCTGCACAACCAGCCTTTTATAAGAAACTAGAATTTTCCCAGAGAGAAAATTGCTTTCTTTGTCACTGCAGTCTATATTTAGTGCATAACCACCTGTGCGGTATGACCTGAGTTTCCGCATCTAAAATGAAGACGCTGTACCTAGAGCAGACATCTTTTTGTGATGGTTAACAGCACCCATTTGGGAGCAGTCTGCTGGGTTTGATCTCTTTTTCAC
Organism: Pteropus vampyrus; assembly: GCF_000151845.1. Taxonomy (NCBI): domain Eukaryota; kingdom Metazoa; phylum Chordata; class Mammalia; order Chiroptera; family Pteropodidae; genus Pteropus; species Pteropus vampyrus. The sequence continues at coordinate 2,987,911 of NW_011888796.1, forward strand.
TTATCAGTGGTGTGACCTTGGGAAAATTACTTAAACCATTTGTTTCAATTTTTTTCATCTATACATTGGTGATGGTAATAATACTATCTATGTCATGAAAATGATGAGTTAATGCAATGCCCAGTTATAGTAACTGCTACATGAGACTTGATGTTTTTCTCACTTAAATGATCTATAAGATCCCCTATAATTTTAAAAGGGGGTGATAAGATTATAAGAATGCCATTTTATATTGGAATAGCTATTTATTGCTTATAAGACTTGTTTCCATATATTATCCTCCAGATGAAGAAATTGAGGCTGGAAAGTTAAAGGACTTGTTTAAAGATATATATATATATATACTTTTTAAGGAGAGCAACTGAGTCTAGAGCTGAGTCTTCTGCTTCCCAGTTTCTGGTACTTTCCTCACATGATGATGTCATTCAGCTAGGTATTAATATTTTCCTTTTAAATGGTCCTTCTTTCGATATCTCTCATTATTTTAAGAGTACCAGCTGCCACCAGGGACCCAAAAGCATCCATAACTTTTCTTGATCCTTTTTATTTTAATTAAGATAAAATTAGATGCTATAATAGATAAACTAAAAATCTCAAGGGCTTAACACAATAGCAATTTATATCTCACTCATGTAAAGTGTAGTATTAGTGTTCTCAGTTCTCAGTTGGTAAGTGGCCATCCATGTGGCCATTCAAGGATGCAGGGCTTCTTCCAAAGTGTCTCTATCCTTCTCCTGGACTTTGGAATTCTCTCCTTCTGGGTAGAGGATAAGGCAAAAGATTAAGAAGATTTTTCACCCACTTTTAAACCACTTTGAACTCAAATAGACACACATCACTTCTTTTCACATTTAATAGCAAATATGAGTTGTGTGGCCCCACCTAGGTGCAAAGGGAGTGAGAAAATGTAGTTCCTGGATGAGCAGTCACTTCCTGACAGTACTCTAGGGAAGCATGAATTTTTGGTCATCAGCTAGCTATCTCGGTCACACTTATTCACTCCACATTCAGTCACTTGCCAACTATGCCTATTCTCTCTCCAAATTTTCTCTCATATTGGTGCTCTCCTTCCATTCCCATTGCCATCACTCTAGTTTAGATCTTTCGAATCTCACACTAAGATACAATCACGGTTCCTTAAGTGATTGCCTTGCTTCTATTCTCCACACTCTTCTATGTCTCCCACACACCACGATGTTTTAAATCACCCTGAATATTCTTCCAAAATACCATTTTTATTGACTCCATTCAGCAGCAACTCAACAGTGATGGAGCTTTTATCCACACTGTGATAGGCACTGAAGGGACACATAAATGAATAATACCTGGTCCCTGCAGTTAAGCTGTTTACAATGAATGATGGACCAGGACAGGGAGCAAGTACTAGGATAAAAGTACCAATAAATTGCTATGTGTGTATAGAGAAGGGAGGTCATAATTTCTCAGAAGGGAAACACAATTCTAGTTAAGAATTATTAAGGAAAGTGAAGCACAAGATTTGGAGGAGGTAATGAGAATGTACTTATTTTCTGAAACTGAGCTCAAATCTATGGCTTAGGTGAATTTTATTTCAGGAAGCTGAGAGGGGTGTAATTGAAATTGCTGAGTAACTGGGTAACCTTTAGGGCATGGTGGTGATTTGGAAAGGTCCCGAGAGAATAAAAATAGGTAGATGTTTGAATTTTAAAAGAAAAGATGTAGGAGATTCTGTATTCTATAGTCCAGTGATTTTAATATTTATATTTAGAAAAATTATAGAACTTATTAATAAGTTGATGGGAGGAATCTGGCTTGCTATGAACAAATCATCTCAGATTGATCTTGTTTTCTCTCTTTTAATATGATCATTAACATTAACATGAGTAATAAATATAATCATGTATCATATGTAATTAATAGCTAGTATGTGCTGTGAGTGAAAAAGAAAGGAATTTATTCTGTATATTATAACTGATTGTATGAAAGGAATATATTTTCAGTTATAGTCAAGGATGAGTACAATTCTGAGTTAAAAAAAGTGGATAACTGAAATAAATATTACTAATTCTTTATCTAGGAACGTTAAGTTTTTTGACAACCTTGATATCTTTTCTCATTTTACCATTTAGCATGATTCCTTGGAAATAATAAATTAACTGATTTGAAACATTGCTTTTTAGTCTGTTTTTTCAATGTTCATTTTTGGCACAAATACCATTAAACAGTGAAATGCCCTCAAGGAAGGAGAAAGAAGAAAATAATGTTCAGTTTTCTTTCATCATGAGAAATGTGGAGAAACAATCTTATTTAAACACCAAGAAAATAAAAGGTTTTAACTTTTTGGGAAGAAAAAAAGATCAATATGAGATAGAGATTAGGTTTATCTAAATTTCAGCTAGAATTTTGATCAGTTTGAATGACATTCTTGTGGAACAATGTGGCCTGGATGACTGTATGGTTGGTAATTTAAGTTGTTAAATGAATTAACACAAACTTGGAGGAAGGTTTATAAAGGTGTGTTTCGAGAACCTATCATTGTTCCCACCCCACCCCCTACCCCATTCCCGTTTAAAAAATTTAGTAATTTTGGTAGAAGATTTGATGCTCAAGTTTATGGTTAATGTGAATTTGAGAGCTAAGCTACTATCTTTGAAGTAGTGAATTCTTTTTAAAATTCTCTGAGCAATTTTCCAAACTTGAGGTTGGAATGAAAAAAGACAAATAAGATATTGTCTTATGTATGATAATTTTCCTCTGTATACATTTATCCCCTTTGGAAAAGATAGAAGCCAAGGAATTTCTAATTATATTTTGGCTCAGAAGTGATCACGTATTAAAAACTAACTTTGTACCAGTTAGCATGACTCAGCCAGAAAGATGCTCTTGCTTATTAAATTTAGAAAAGAAGTGGTCAAATAGAAGTCAGACCCTGAATCCTTTGCCTGAGTTTGGGGAGGAAATAAGACAATGAGATGAATCTTCCTCCGTTCCTTTAGAACCTATCCCGCTCCCTACTTCTGAAGTAATAGCCTTGGGCAAAGGGATCAGTAAGAAGCTGGCTATGCTCTGATGAATAGAAGTTAGAAAATTCAGCATAAACATATGAGCCCTGGGCACTACTGAAAGTGCTGTGGTTGGCAGCATCAGGAGATGTCTGAAGGCCCAACTTTATTCCCCTGTGTACTCCAGAATGAAAATCAAGGGGTCTGCTAAGCTGAATTGTGGTTTAGATGGAGTGATTAAAATCATGATACCATAAGCCGACTCTATCCTGAGGAATAGAACCTGGGAGAAACTCTTGGGCCAGAGGTGAAGGCATATTGGGTGGGTCCATGCTCCTAACAAGTGGGCTTTTCTTTTATAAATACCCAGTGCAAAAGGGGCTGTCTTCTGAGTCAGCAAGGACTCATATTTGGAAATGTTGAAACAGAAGCTACATGGTCCCTCGCTAGTGATGTTACAGAAGGAGTTCCAAAGCAGGGCAGGGGGCAGGAAGGCTTTAGGAGGAGGGGCCTTTGAACATCTATTTGGGTACCAAAAACGTGCAAACCCCGATTTGCCATTTATAGCCTCCACTATCTGGATTTTAGTCTCAGCTCTGCTGCTTTATTTTGAAACATCGAACAAGTTAGTGCCTTATATGCCTCCGTTTCCACATATGTAAAATAGGGATGGATATAATCTTAGTATGTCAACAGTTGACTCCTCAAAGACAGCTTACAAAACCTAATTAATAATCAAGCACAGCTGAGTTTTTTAGACTTCTTGCAGTAAAGGAGAGATCACCACTTGGCAAAGACTATAGCGTCTCAGAAGGGGGAACTCAAATAGGGTATTTATAACGTTTTAGGGCCTGAGCTGCATGACTTTAAGGCAAGTCTTGCAAGGCAAGAGAAGTTGGGGCTGGCAAGTTTATGACGATAGCTTTGGACTGGCAGGTACTGAGGCAAAGGTCTTGAAGTGAGCTACTTTAGGTATTTCACAATCTTATCTTCCAGGAATAAGTATTTTAGGAACAAGTAACTAAACTGTTTTTGCCTAGTCTTAGTATTGTTTCCAGGGATAGGAAAGTATGTTAGTTTCAGTTAATATTTACTAAATAAGGTTATAATGAAGATTAAATAAAATAATGGACAAAAGTACATAAAACATCCTGCAAGTGTTCAGCAAATATTAGTCAATATTAACAATCATTATCGACGCCTTTATGCTCCCTATGTTATTTGTGGCCAAAAGAAATCCCACCTTCATATGTCAGTATTTTTATAAGTATCACCCCCTCATCCTGGAATTTTCTCTCTCAACTTATGCTGTCCTAGAGAAGTACAAAACTTCAAAATTGCTCAATGTCCTTTCCTCCAGTGTGCCTTCCCAGACCTCTCCTAGGAGGCAGAGATTTTGTCTTCTGAATTGCATGTCTTAGTTTGGAGCTCTCCTTTGTGATACTCATTGCGTTCTACTTTCTACCTATGATGGTTATGTGCATCTAGATATTACTTCTCCTGTTAGGTTATAAAATCATGCTTTCCTCCCTGTATAGCCACCCAGAATGCTCAGCCCAGAACCCTATCCAAGGAATGGTTCTCTAAATGCTTGCTGATTTAATAAACAATTAATTACTAATCAAACATGAAATTGAAGACCTTAGACAAGAACTGCAGTTTAAGGCAAAGCCTGGGTCTTTTTGTATACTTTGCATGCAATAGATGAATCCAGCGCCTTGAGCTATCTGTAAATGTGATGATGATAGGCATGACAGTATGGAAGAGGGATGTGCACAGAAATAGCAAGAAGGCAATGGAATGTCATGCAGAAAGCGGTGGTTGGAGAACCAAAGAGCCAGTAGTTAAGGTCAGAGATATGGACAAAAAAGACCATTTTGAAACTGAATCATAGGCTATAACTCATGTCTAAAGATCTAACAGAAAAGACCCACTAGCAAATTCATGAAATGATCCTGTTTCCCTTAGGTCACGGTCATTTCTTGTTAAGTTACCACATTTATCAACTTTCCCCTCTTGGGATTCATCTTACAGACTCTACAATATTTTCGAAGTTAACTTTGGAAATAGAGACCTAATTTTTTAAGTTAGAAATTGATCATATTAATTTAATGTTTATTAACGCTCACATACATAATTTATTATTCAATGAAAAAACATGTCACATTATTTTATAGTAATAGCTACCATTTTATTACTGTGGTGCTTTATTATATATTAACTCATGTAATCTTCACCATAATCTTATAAATTTTTTCACTCCCATTTTCATTGGGGGGAAACTGAAGTTCAGGGGGGTTTAGTTACTTTCCCAGTGTCTCTTAGCTACCAAATGGTGGACCCAAAATTCAAACTTAGGGTGGCTTCCATCCAAAGTTATATTTTTAACCACAAAAGTAATTGAATATACATATATACATATATATTAAATAAAGCTCTCATCTAAAAGCAAGATTTTTTTACTACATGAAACTATGAATATTATATGAAAATTTATATGTTTTTTGAAGAAACTTACATTGGTTTAATTATACATACATATATTTATATATAAACTCAATTAATTATAAATATTAATAAAAATACATATTTCTATCAAATGTGCTCAATAGTCCTTACATGGGGCTCTTAGATTCTTGAATGGACTCTGGAGTTTTTATGTAATTTTTTAAATAGTTTTATTTTTCCTACCAAAAAGCCAAGCATAGCCAATATGTTCACATAGAAGCATATGAAAGTAGTCAAGGGCACGAAAACTAACCACTGACTTTGCATTTAAAGTTAAAACAGGATAATGTATATCTTTTCAAATTCTCCTATCCCTGGCATTATAAAATAGAGTTTCTGTCTTCAGTTACTTGTGGCTGCCTCTTCCTCATGAATTGACTGGGACTCTTACCAAATTAACATTATTTTGACTGATGATATTTCCGATGTTTCTTCTACTTTTCTCTGTTTCCTTTTTTAACAGGTGGGGAGGAAGTGCTTTGTCTGGCCAGTGCTGCTGCTGCCCAGGATGCATTACGCACACCCCTGTCCTGCTGTCTGGTCTTTCATAAACCGGCTGAACAATTCCAGTAAGTTCTTCCCCAGCAGCATGTTTGCACAACCACTTCCAGGTAGCGTGCAAGCTGTTGCAGAGTAATTCTCTTGCTACTGTTGTTGTTTTCCCTGGTTGTTCATCTTATAAAATTTTAGAACAGGAGGGGAGCTTAGAGATCACCTGGTTTCTTTTTTCATTTTATTGCTTTGGAAACTGAGGTCCAAGTAGGCCTAGTGGGTCCCAAAGTGTGGTCCTGGGACCAGTAGCTTCAGCATCCTCTGAGAACTTTTTGGAAATGCAAATTTCAGGCCTCACCTCTCACCTATGGAATCTGATACTCTGGGGGTAGAGCCCAGCAATCTGCATTTTAACCAGCCCTCCAAAGGATTGATTCTTGCTATAGTTTAACAAACACTGGCTTAAGAGTCACGGGGTTGTAAAGTATAGCACTGAGAATATAGTCAATAATATTGTAATAATTATGTATGGTGTCAGGTGAGTACTAGACTTATCAGAGGGATCACTTCATAAGTTATATAAATGCCTAACAACTATACTATACTGTACACCTGAAACTAATATAATATTAAAAGTCAACTGTAAAAAAAAAAAGAAAAGAAATACTGGCTTGAGCAACTTGTTCAAGGTCACGCAGCTGCCAGCAGAACACGAACCCAGGCTTCTTGACACCCAACGTAGTGGTGTTTCTGCTCCGTCGCTCTGCCTCTGCCCTTTCCTGAGCTTACGCTCACTGCATTTCTTCCTTTTCTTTTTTCTTGGTGCTCTCTTGCAAGCTGGCGTTTATTCATTTAGTTTTAATGAGGTCCAGGCTAGCTCCCCGCTCCCCTTTCCCCCTCAGCTTGCTGAGGGATCTAAGTTCAGGAGCTATTACCTAATTATATTAATTTCATGTCTGGGTATTTTAACAACAATTTCTTTAAACTGAGGTTTTAATTTGATCACGAATCCTTGCCCTGAGCAGAGATACTGTTAGTTCTCCTGGTTCATAGATTTTTCTTTGCTTTTCAAGCAGAGTTCAGCAGCTCAGCAGATGATGCATTTTTCTTTTTTTTCACTTTTCTGAGTAGGTGAGAAAGGCTCGTGCCCTTTTATGAGCAATTTTCCTTTTCTAGTGACAGTTTTTATCCTATTCTGACAAAACCACACATCATGATTATCTCTTTCAACTTCATTCTCAAAGGGCCAGCTTCAGTATCTCTCATCAATACCCCCGCAACCCCATGCTGAGAGAACGAGACCCTTGTAAACTTCTGATACGTTCCCTCTGCCTCGGTGGACCCCAGGCAGGACAGACACACTTGTCTCAGCCTCCTCCATGTGGCTAAGCTTCCAAGGGGCGTTCACTTTGTTTAATCTCCCTTTCTCTGCCTATCTTTCCTCTGAGCTTCCATCCTCGGGCTAGAAACCTGTTGTGGTCACAAGGCCCTAGCAGAAAGCTGTGTGTTCTATAGCCTTTTTTCTTCTGTGAATGAAATTTGCATGGGAGCTGAAAGGCACTTTTGAGCTCGACTAGTCTTCTGCTCAGTACAAGGCTTAACCTGGGCCCAGGAGACTATGAGAGCCTTGGAATGTTTTCTTACCTTTCTCCTCCTCCTTCTTCCCATGGGGCTCTCTCAGTCTGGACCTTTTCCACCTGCTTAGCCCAGGCCACACCCAATCTAGGGTTCTAGGTTGAACTCTGGAATGAGGTATACTCTGGGGAGGCCTTGAACCCAAAGGGCCTGGACTTGACCTGGCTGCCCAAGGGCCCTTCACGATAAGGTTGGCCCTGGGAACTGACCAGAACCTGATGAGCCACAGGTAGAGAGAGATGAAGAGTTTAGGAAATTTATCCTAGGTATTTGGATCCATGACATTTGTCTACTTAAAGTTAGATTTTCAATACTGAAAAACTGTGAATATTAATATTTATTCAGCGGGTTTGGGTTTAAGTGAGTCCATCTTTGCATGGTGATTCTGTTTACATAAGAAGTTGTCTTGGAGTCCCTCTTGACATATAAAGAATGACAAAGATAATGATAATAACTATTGTTGTGGAGTAGATGCAGTGGGTTCCTGTAGCAGACACTTTATAGACATTGCCATTAATTCTTCTATCCAGCTGGCAAGGTGAATAGTATTAGTCTCATTGTCCCAGTGAGGAGGCAGAGACTGAGATTAAATAATGCCCAAAGTAAAATACTTACAAAGTAAGGAAACTTAGTGACAGTTTTCTTTTTCGTTTTTTTTTTTTTTCTTTGAGAGTTAATACAGTCGTTAAGCACATCAACTCAAGTCGAACTGCCAAATTCAAATCCTAGCTCTGTCACTTAGTGTTATAAAACCTGGCTGTGCTCAATCACCCTGTACCTCAGTTCCCCCATCTGTAAAGTGGGCATAATAATGTCATCTACTTCATAAGGCTGGTACAAGATTCAAAGAATTAGTATACATTAAGTACTTAAAAAACACCTGGCATAAAGTAATCATTATATGTATATTGGCTATTCAGAAAATGCAAGACTAAAAAAAAGCACTGTTTCACATTATTTGCTAAATGATGTAATCCTTTCAAGGAGGTTTTCCACATGTCTAATACTCATTTTCTGGCACTTTTCAGGGCTAGGTAATAAAACAATTTAGTGCTTAATAAGAAAGTCTAGGAGGGGATATGTAATTTTTACTTAGAACAAATAAACCATCTATCATTCCTTTCACCCCCTCTCCTCCTATCCCACCCCTTTTAGAGTGCTCTCTGGGCACTCTGCACCTTTGTAACTCATGTGGCTACAAATCACAGAGCAACCAGCTCTGAATCCCATTTGCAGTACAAAGAGACTGCCAAGAAGGAAGGAATGGGCTTAATTAGTGAGACATTCAAGGTAAAGGTTTTACAAAAGAGCTAACTGTTCTATGTTAAAGGAAAGAAATATGATGAAACCAGCCATTACCAGAGCCAAGATGATGCATATATTTCCTGAGCCTTTGCCTACCATATCGCATCCACTTAGATGTCCTAGCCCCAGTTTCAGAGATGGTTCAAAGCTGAGGTTTTTTACTAGGAAACCTCAGTGCAGCAGAACAGTGCAAGAGCCTTGGAGCTTACGCTATCAGATCTGCAACAACTCTGGTCATTTAACAACTCTGGCCAACTTAGGAGAAAATATAAGTGAAGAAAATAGGAAGATCTATTTCTTAGAGCTGTATATGAGAAACAGATGTTGATGTAGCCAATCCCAAATACAAGTAGAGACTTCTAAACCTAAGCCTGGAGATCGAGCACAATGGGGGCACAACATTAACTTAGAGATGAATTTGGGTGGTAAACAGAGGCAGCAACAGCTCAACAAGGCTGTGATTTGACCAGGTTTCTAGGTAAAAGGGAGGATAGCATGAGCAATAGAATCAGATATCTCAGCTCTAATGTTTGTATTGTCATTTGCCAGTTTTGTGATATTGGGTGGACTCTACGGCTGTGGGCTGTAGGTTTATAAGGTCCTACATATTTTTCTTATTAACCTCCACGTATGCCTTAAGTTCCATCCATGGGCTTTAAGGAAGAGACAGAATCTTCTCTAACAAATTGTTAACGGCTCCAGAGAGACCGGTTGGAGATGGGGCCAATATTTATATGACTTAATTAGAATCTTTGCTTCTGCTTAATTCACATATCCTACCCAGCAGTGGGTGGACATTTTAGAATTTGTGGCTGGCTATTCCAGGAACAATTTTTAAACCACAATTAGGTGGCTATTAACTATTTCCTGGCTTTACTTTTGGTCATTAATAATGCTTGCATCTTATTTCTAGGATTGATTAGCTATCTGGAAGTTAGGGGAAATTCTTTGACTAAATGTATAGACCTTATTCTGAGTTTTCTAAATGTCATGATTCTTGAGGGTGAGTGAAATTTGTTAAGATTCTTGAGAGTGCATGATATTTGAAATGACATGTAAACTGAGCAAACTTGGTCATTCATTCATTCATTCATTCATTCAACAAATATTTAATGAGCCCTGACTATGTTCTAGGCATTAAACCAGGTACTGGGAGATGGCAGTGACCAAGGTTAAACCCTGCCGTGACACAGTCAAAAATCTACATGTGTGACAACTAGTTCCATATCCATTTACAATAGGAGAGGATAAGTTTCGTGATAGAAGAAGTATAGGAAGCATAAAAGAGACTGTTAGATGTCTCTCATCTCATCTGTCTGCTTTTCTACATTTCTCAGCCCCTTGCATTTGGTACAGTTATGTGATTAATTTTCACCAAAGGCTTGTGAGTAAGTGATGTGTCACTTTTATCCAGGGCATACTTTCTCCATGTTCACTCTTACCTTCCCTTGATGATTTCGCTTAAGACTATGACATGAATGAGAAATAAACTTTTCCTTTGTTTATTATTTTTTTAAATTTATTATTTTTTCAGTGACATTGGTTAATGAAATCCAGTGTTTTAGGTGTACAATTTAACATTAAGGCATATATATATTGCATGGTGTGTTCCCCTCCCATAGTTAGATTTCTTTCTGTCACCATATATTTGACCCCTTTTACCCTATCTACCTCCCCCCTCTTCCCCTACCCTCTGGTAACCACTAGCATATTGTGCATGTCCATGAGTCTCTGTTTGTTTGTCCTATTCGTTTGTTGCTTTTAGGTTTATATCCCACATATAAGTGATTTCATGTGGTTTTCAACTTTTTCTGTCTGGCTTATTTCGCTTAGCATAATTATTTCGAGTCCATCCACGTTGTCATGAATAGCAGTATTTCATCTTTTCTTATGGCTGAGTAAAATGCCATTGTTGGCCATGCTACCCTGAATGTGCCCGATCTCATCTGATCTCAGAAGCTAAGCAGGGTCAGGCCTGGTTAGTACTTGGATGGGAGAAATAAACTTTTAATGTCAATGCCAGAAAAGTCAAAGAAAAACTGTGACAATATTCCAGATTAAAGGGGGCAACTAAATACAACATCTGCCCCTAGAATGGATTATGTACTAGAAGGGGAAAAATGCTACAAAGGACATAGATCAGCTGACAAAATTAGTATACAAACGTTAGATTAGATTTTTAAAAGTTTTGTATTGATGTAATCCTGTGAAGTTATACTATGGTCGTATAAGAGAACTCTCTATTCTTAGGAAATACACACCAAAGTACTTAGGGGTAAAGGGCCATAATTTATTTAACTTAACCTCAAATACTGATCAAATGAGAGTAAAATTTTAACAATAGGTAAATCTGGCTAAAGGGTATATGGATGTTTCTTGTTCTATTTTTAGTTTTGCAACTTTTTGTAAATTTGAAATTATTTCCAAATAAAATTTTAAAAAATTACATGATTAAGTCACTAAGGTGTGGAGTGTATTGTTGCCACAGCATAGCCCATACTTTCTTGACTAATATAAACAGAATTGGGGATGCGTCACAGGCTAACAAGTTTTTAGTGGATAAGGGAAGAGTTCCCAGAGGAAGATGTTTTGAAAAATAAATAGGAATTAGCCAAGCGAAGAGGGAGGAATATTCTAAGAAGAGGGACTAATATAGAGATATATGAAAGCCAGTAGTGAGAAGGAGTACATTAATGGAACAGAAAGAATTCAACATGGCTGGGACATAGAGTTTGGGGAGGGAAGAGATGAGAAATGAAGCTGGAGATTTAGACAGGGCCGGGTCCCAAAGGGTCATATAAGCATGTTAAGGCATTTGTGCTTTATACTAAGGGCAGTGGAAAACCATGAAGGGTTTTAAGCATTTTAAAATGCTTAAAGGAAGGGAAGAAGACTATTTCAGGAAAGGTCAAAGCCCTAGGGGTGGAGAGGTGTGGGAGATTTGAGGTTTGAGAGCTAGTTAGGAGATAAAGTCTATTGTCCTGGGTGATTGACGAGTAAGAAATAGGAAGAGTAAATAATTTCCTAATTCTGGCAGGGGGAATCTGGTTGCTACCATTCCCTAAATTAAGAAAACCAAGAAGAGGGTCAGGTTTGTCAAGGGAAAATAATTTCGGTTCAGACATTTAAATTGGAAGCTCCAATGGAGAGATGACCAGGAGGCAGTTGGATGAATGGGCAGGGAGCTCATGAAAGAGGTCAGAACCTACAGGTAGTGATATGGGGACTCTCAGCACCATTGTGGGAATGCTGAGGTCACCAGGTAGAGGGTAGAATGGAAGAGAGGGCCCAAAGCAGAACTTGCAGGGACAGTAGGAATATAGATGGGTAGAAAATTTGATAATAAGTCTAGGCTTCCACAATGCCAGTGTAGATAGGCTATTGCCACTCTTGTGACTCAGTTTCCCCATTTAAAATTTGATCTTATCTCATTGGGATAGTAAAGCTCTGTTTATTGATAGTTAGGCAAGGGCTTAGATTCAACTAAGAAGCTTCAAAATAATGGTTTTTTTTTTTTTTTTTTCATTTACAAGGGATTTCTCCCTGTTTAGAGATTAAAGTATTTTCTACAGTTAGTGAATGATCTGTTGACATTTCATTTCATAGATGGGGTCATTGGATTCAAGAATTTCTAAATGCTTTATTTCCCGCTTCTTGGGGATTTGGCTGGCAAGCTAGGAATGGGATGCCAAGATTTTGGCTTCTAGACTTCGTGTAATTTCAAATTAATTATTCAGAGGTCGAGACATGTTACATATGCTTTTTTAAATGTTCTTTTCTGGGTTTTAATCCTCAATTAATTTCCTGGTTCAATTAGCCACTGCTCTCCTTTTCACTGATGTGTTTTTTTGAAAGATAAATGGAAAAACAAAATTTCAGTCAATCAACTGATCATCATATTTCAAGTCCTGACTCCTACTCATGTTTGCACTACCAAGTTCAGGTGTGCTCCTAGAGGTATTTCACACCCTTCCTTTCTAGACTGGGCTAAATGCCCATAGGCAAACTTCCAGCATTCTGCTAACAAGGTCAGTTTCCTATGGTTCTTCCACTAGCCTGTGGGCACCTTGAGGGCCAAGACTGGGTCCGACTTGTTTGTCTTTTAATTTTTAGCACTGTAAGTAGGGCTCATAGAAGATATTCACTCTTAGGATTTTTTCAGCTTAGCAGAAATGATTGAAATATTGAAGGGGCTTAGGGCTTAGTGGGTTAGAACAACCCTCTCCAAAGTGGGCTGCACACATCTCAGAAATTGCACAGGATTATCCATAAGGGATACAAGAAATACTAAAATTTCTATTTAAAAATAAAGCTATTATTTATCTCTTCATGTAGGTTTCATTTTTGAGTATATTTTATATTATTGAATGGAGATAAATACAAATTTATGTGTGTATGTGTAATTGTATTAGCATTTATACATGTTGGGGCTTCATGTTCAAAATTTTAGTTTTGAACATAAGTGTAGGTTGTGGGCGTGATTGCTTTGTGGGTCTGTCAATGACTATTTCAAGGGTACAGAATCATCCTGCAATCCCACATCTGGGTATATAACCAAATGAAATGAAATCAAGATCTTGAAGAGATATCTCCACCCACAGGTTCATTGCAGCGTTATTTACAATAGCCAAGACATGGAAACAACCTAAGTGTCTATTCATGGATAAATGGATGAAGAAAATGTGATACACACACACACACACACACACACACACACACACACACACACACACACACACGTACATACACACACACATGTGCAGAGGAATATGATTCAGCCATAAAAAAGAAGGAAATTTTGCCATTTGTGACAACATGGATGAAACTTGGGGGCATTATGCTAAGTGAAATAAATTAGACAAAGATGACAAATACCTTATGATCTCAGTTTCAAATGGTAAATTAGTGGTTGTCAGCGGTGGGGAAGTGGGAGAAAAGGGGAAGGTGGTCAAGAGTATAAACTTCCTTATAAGACATACAAGTTCTGGGGATGTTATGTACAGCATGGTAACTATAGTTCACAGTTTTGTATTGTATAGTGGAAAGACGCTAAGAAAGTAGATCTGAAAAGTTCTCACCATTCCCCCTAAAAAAAAGCCAATAAGACCAAAAACACAATAGTTAACTATGCAAGGTGATGAACATGTTCACCAACTTTATTGTAGTCATTTCACAATATATACATATATCAAATCATCATGTTGTATACCTTAAACTTAGTCAATGTTATATGTCAATTATCTTTCAATAAAGCTGGGGTGGGAGTGGGGGAAGCCAGCAGGCTTGTCCACTTATTCCTGGTTTGCCTCCTTTCGTGCAATTGTCAGCTTTCAGAATTGGCCATTGAATCCAAACCCTTCTTGTCGGTTTCTTCTTTCTACATATGCACCATCCTGTGCAGTATTTGGCTTTTGGAACAGAGTAATTTGGCCTTGCTAGCAATTTATTGGTTTTGTCTTATAGGACACAGGTGGCTAGTCATCATTTATAAAACTAGCACACAGCAGACACCTAATTAAAGGTGACGATGGTAATAATATAGAAATGATTGAATTAGATACCTTCTATTAGTCCTGTACTGTATAGGGACTGCTGTCTTCCTTTGTTTGGACCAGTGTCTTTCTACTAGTACTTTGTGTGTGATGATTATGTGTGTTGTGGTGTTGACTATCCAGATAAGCCAGCAGACCTGATGGGATGATATGGGTAGGATGGCTGAAAATTAAAGCTTCATGAGAAGGTTAAAGGGAAAGAAAGAGCAATGGAAAGAGGTAGGAAATGAAAGATTTGGAAGGTATGGGTCCCCAGGAATAATGGCTACTGTTTTTCACTTTACAGGTCATTTATATCTCAAAAAATTCCCCTCTCTCTTGTAAGTAGTGTTCTCATATTGCTGATGAGATAACTGGAGACCAGAGAGGTTAAGTAATTTGCCTAAGATCACATACTTAGTAAGCAACAGAGCTAGGATTCAGATCCAGGTCCGAGCCACTGAAACCCATGCTTTGAGCCCACTATCCCACCCTCGAAGACACAGCAATTCTGAATAGTTAGCTCGATCACACAGGAAGCCTTAGACAGATACCTGCAGGCCTTTCTTCCCACCTGAAGTCAGAAAAACCAGAACATGGTGCCTCACATCACCACCTCGTGACCACTGAAGAGATAAAGGCAGTTTTTAGGATTTGCTTGAAGCAGACAGAGCCTTCAGTAATCAGTTTGTAGCCGTTCACGGGGTAGAGCTGCTGCCTGGCATGCCTCTCTTCCATCTCCTTTCACTATGTTCTTTCTTGCTCAGAAATATGTAGTGTATCTCTGTTTGAACTGTTGAAGTTACAGCATCTGATATTTCGTGTGCATTTTCTCTGAAATGTGTGTGTGTGTGTGTGTGTGTGTGTGTGTGTGTGTGTGTGTGTACTTAAAGGTCTTATTGTTCTCCTTCCAGCAAAATCTGTCTCTTTGTACTCACCCTCCCCCTTTTAAATTTTAAAGCATTTTTTGGCACCTTCTTCTCTCTTCAGACTGTCAGCCTTGGTGAAATTCAGGTTTCAAGTGTCTGCTCTGGTTCCAGCAGGATTTTGAGGACTTTTCAATTTGTCAGCTAGTCCCTTTAAGCAATGTGCTACTCTTTCAATAATTAAAGAAAAAACCCCAAAGCTTCTAACAACCTGCCCTTTCTCTCTCCCTCTCCCTCCCTCTCTCTCTCTCTCTGTCTCTCTCTCTCTCTCTCTCTCTCTCTCTTTTTACACTGGTTCCAGCATTTTTGGTTAACATTACTGCTGGATAAATTAGGAAACAAAATCTCTGTGGGTGATCAGGCAAAACTTATTAATCATATAACCCTAGCAGACAGCATAGCCCTAATACAAATATTTGTGCTTCTGTCACTGGCACTTGTCTGATCACTGCCAAATAGTGACAGATTTTAAAGACAATCACATTAAGTATTAATCAGGCTTGAAAGATGCAGCTACGTAGAGGCATACTAACGAGCAGGCATTTCCAGCCTGCTTTCTGTACTAACAGCATCCTATGCCAGCATTTAATTGCAAATGTTCTTTTTTTTTCATAAAAAAATCACTTTCAGGATGTCTGAAAGTCTAACATGGCCACTGGGTGGGTGACCTTAAGTAACAGAGCTCCTACTAAATTATACCCTGGGCTCCAGGCTTCCCTGACCATGCTCACCTTCCTTATTCTAGCTTCTCTCTTGCTGCTGGAGTGTGAGCAAGTGTTAGACATTTGGTTTGGCAAGCGGTGAGAACTTTTGGAGGTTAGAAAAGTGAACCAGTCCATAGAGAAGGCTGCCTGGACTTAAGGGCGATCAGGCTGGGCCTGAAAGGAAGGGAGAGAATAATACCGCAGGAGAGGGACCCGAGTACTGTGGGAAAATGGGGTTGGCCATATCTGCCTGGCTCGGGTTGGAGAATAGCAGGAGATAACATTTGCCAAGTCAGGCGGGTTGTCAAAGACAGAAATTAAGAAACAAATTTATACTGTTTTAATGAAAACTTCTATTTGCCTGAGGAGGCTCCTCAAAGAGAGAAATATCCGGGAGGGTAAGAGTTGCCAGTCTATCCACTCTGGGAAGTCGGTCCCAGAGAGAAGGGTATTGGGTGGGGACTTAGACTGCTCAGGTGGGCAATTAAGGATGATGAGTTCAGTGGAGCTCAGAGGATGCAGAGAGGAGGAATCAGAGCTCCAGTCCCACCACAAATCTTTCTTGAATTGCTCACTGCCTACCTCAGTTCTTACCTGGAGCTGTTCAGAGTTCCTGGTTATTAATGTTGAAGAAAGAATAGACAGAAAGAAAAGTGAGCTGGCAGCTCATTCAGGGCCTCATGGGACCTTGCCCAGCTAGGGGTCTGCTTTTTAGCTTTGTGGTTTCAGAAACATGAGTTTGTCTGTTTGTTCTGAGGCCAGTCTAAAGGAACAGACTCACACTCGCCAAACTCATGTGAGCTTGATATATAAGTGGAAAACTCCAATCGTTTATTTATAATGAGGATATATAATTATTGGGGAGGAGCTGGGGTGAGTGTGTATTTGTGTCTGTGTAAATACTGAATTGGCTAGTTGGCACCTCTCTCTTTATATGCAAGTCCACAAGTTACAATATTAAAAGTTGTTTGTTAAGTACAAGTCCATAAAAAAGGATACACTCTATCCTCTGAATATTGCTGAATGCACACCAGCAAATTCTTGTTGTTTGGCTCTATTTGTCTGGACTCCTTGAAGACTTCTTCCTCTCCCACTATTTTTACACAATTTTCTCTTCTCTTAATTAGGTTCCAAGTAATCTCTTGGAGATTAAAACTTTTCCAGTTAGGGTTTTCTTAGCAGGTGGGCCAGGAGTTAGGGGCCTGCCAGTGAGATATCAGGTAGAGAAAAATCAGATTATTATTTGTAGGTAACTCTTTGTCAAGCAACCACTCATTAAAGCTCTTGACATTCCCTTCTCCCTTTATTAATGGGGACAATCATAGAATTATAGACTTTTAGGAGCTGGAAGAGACCTTTGAAATAATTTGATACAGCTTCTTGGGTTGGTATAATAATCTGCTCTTGGCCATTTGAATTGACTTCTCACCCGTAAATCTCCATCTTTTCCTTATTCTTCCTTATTCACCTGAGGAGTCGATGTTCTCCTATCAAGCCTAACTACTCTCCCTCTAATGTGCTTGATCCCAGTGCCTTTGTTGCCATATAATTTATTGTCCAAACTGGGACACTATTGAGAATGGAAGGGAGCATTATTAATAGCAAAGCCAGGACAATAGACAAAACCAGGGCTGTCCTGAAAAACCTTGGACATATGGTCACCATCATTTCTGCCGCCCGCTCCACACCTTTAAACCTTGATTCTTCATAGAGCTCTTGTTTCAGTTGCTTTTTCAACATCTCCTTTTCATCTGCTAGGAAACCAAATCCCTCATCCACATTTAGCGTGAGCCATCTTTGTGATAGTCTTAGGGGTTTGGGGCATGGTTTACCCCTTAGGTAAGACTTATCTCCTGCCTGATGGAAGAATGAGTGAGGAGGAAGGAAAAGCAGCTCTTTTACCCAGTGCTCCCCCAAAGGCAGATATTTATCTGGTAAAAATGCTGAGTAAGAAGTTCAAGGTAAGAATGCTGAGACAGAGAAAAATAGTTGTGCTATAACTAACCTTTGCTTCTGCTTCTGCTTCTTCACCATCCAGTCACTCTTACCTCTTAGTGTCTACCTTTACTCAAAATCCCTCTGACTTTCTTCATCCTTCCTCTTCTCTCTTTCTTGAAATACTCATCTTTGCCTCAAGTGTCAGCTCACTCTCCAGGGAAGACCTGTGGAGTGCACTCTTCCTATTGTGTGAATGTAGGGGCCACTGAACTCATCTTTGTTTGCCACTGGCATGTGGCAGAGAGTCCAGCCCATAGTGACAGCTCAATAAAGATCTGTTATTTGGAATGGAAATGTGGGGCTATAAGTAGATCTTCAGGGTCCTGTCTGCAGCTCTAGAGAGAGGTCTTCTTTATTCTTCTCCAGGAAGACTGAATATTTTTGGCATTGCTACTTCTTCTCCTGAAGGAGGAAACAACTAACGTGCTTGGAGAGTCATTTATTCACATAGCAGGAATCAAATATTCATCAACTAAATCCCCAAATTTAGTGCCTCAAGGGAGAGAAAGTGCAAGGATCCAAGTGTATTGGGGCATCCTGATTTCAGAAACTAATGAAATCAGAAGTTATATCTGTTTTTCTCAGCTTTTGAGTTTTGGCCCCTCCTGTCCCTTAAAGGTTAAATACCCCCACAAAGCCACTGACAACATAATAAGATACCCACTGGGGGCTGCTTGATGACCCCTTTGTAGTTGTGTGGTTACAGACATCTTTACTAAGGATTTGTGAAATTTGTTTCAGAAGTCAGCTCTGAGAACTTGTCTATTAACAAAGGCTAGACCCATTTCCTGAGGTCCTTCCATTTTCTGCCAGAAATCTCCAAAGGTTCAAGAAGAATTGAGTTCATTTACCCTGAATTGCATCTTGTTCTTTATTTTAATGTCAACCTCGTCTCAGTTTCTCAGTCACAGCCTGACTAGCAATGAGGAAGAAAATATTGATCATTTCCTAAGAAGCTGCTTCAAGACTCCAGAGCATTGAACATGCAGCTTTTGGCCAGGGCCAATAGTTCAGAAAATCTTTCAGGCTTCTAAATACTTAGTTGCATAGAATCTTCACCTTGTGACCTGAAATAGACGATGCGCCTTTTGGCCACTGGCAGATTCACACCCAGCCCCTACTCTGTGCCAGCATGGGGGCGGTTTACTCCTGACTACTTTTTACTATAACTATACACTTCTCTCCCAGCTTTGGTATGCTTTTGCTTTCATAAGTCTATCCCTGCTTCCCTTCTCTGCGGACTGCCCCCAACCACTAGAGCCCTGTGTTCTCACATACAGAGTTGTCAGGACCTGCAGTTTAAGGTCCCTGGGGGTGGCCTTTGGCCGATGATTGACAGATATGGAGTATGAAAGGCCAGCTCCTTTGCCTTGGGTTGAGTCAAACTCAGGCAAACTTTGCATTTCAGGGTTCAGGTGAAAGTAACTCCCCATGAGGCTTTGCCTGAAATTGCACCCAGGCTTAGTTTATTTCTCCTCCCCTCCTGCTTTCCCCACTGCCTTACCTGTTTCTCCTTGGAGCATTTCCTACTGAATCACTTGCCTGTGAATCCTCAACTCAGGCTCCGCTTCTGGGAAACCTGACCTAAGACGATATTATCTCATTGAATTCTCATAACCACTCAGTCAGAATTAAATTTTAAAAATTCACTGTTACACTTCTAATTTATAAATGAAGAAACAAACTAAGATCCCTAGAATTTAAATGATTTCCCTCAGGACCAGACAACTAATAAGTAAAGTGAAGAGCTGGGATTTAAATCGAGAACTTCTGACTCCGAATCTTGGATCTGGTTAATGTATTTAGAAGAATTTTGGTTTGGAAGAAGACAGGTTTGCATAACAAAACAAACCTCTTTTCTGCCTGAAATGTAATGGCATGCAGCTGAATGAAATTAAGTTTAATTTTGTATTTTCTATCCAGATAGGTTTAATTTTGCAAGTTTTGTGTGGCCAGGAGCTGTGTTTGTGTAGCTTGCTCTCACTGGCTGTCAATAACATGTAAAAAGTCTATCTGCATACAGCTCACTGCTCCCTTTCACATGCCCCAAGACCTTGGCGAGCCTCCTTGGTGCCAATCAGCAGACCCCAGTAATGTAAAAAGCAATGGCAGCTATGGCTTCCCATTGCAGAGTTCCTCCTTAAAATCTGTGCTTAGCAGAGCAGCTGGTCCCAGATCGCAAATCTGGCTCACAGTGGGGAGTTTCGTGGATGGAAACAACAAAT
This sequence comes from Pteropus vampyrus, assembly GCF_000151845.1. Classification (NCBI taxonomy): domain Eukaryota; kingdom Metazoa; phylum Chordata; class Mammalia; order Chiroptera; family Pteropodidae; genus Pteropus; species Pteropus vampyrus. The sequence continues at coordinate 3,008,216 of NW_011888796.1, forward strand.
GCACACAGCTTTTTAATGGCACTGTCAGAAGGTGGGTTTCCTTTCCAGGTATTTCTAGAGAAATTTAGGCCATTTATTACACATACATTTATTCACTCGTACCTAATCTCTCATATGCTTTCTTTGTAAGCATGTAATAAGCAAAACTTCGGAGTTTTAATGGTAATTATAAAGAGAGAGGTGCTAGTTTAGGTAGTAGGACAGATTCCAAGAGGTATAAAACCATCTCCTGCCCTTAAGAGAATCCCTGTGATTTAAGTATTACAACAGGTGATAACAGGGATGATGACAATTGTAATAAGTAGCTGCTGTTTTACAGCTGATAGAGTATTTTCACCTTATCAACTCATTCTTCCTGTGGTCCTTTACCCAGAGTGGAAACTCAGCACATTTTCTCCATACTGATTAAGCAGCAAAAAACAGAAAGGCTTGCTCTGCTGTTACTGATATAATTGAAGGTTTCAGGCCTGTCACCTGTGAATGACCCAAACCTCAAATTATGAAAAAAAAAATCTATCATCTATCGATCTATCTATCTACTTTTGTATCTATCTTCAGACATGCAAAGTTGGAATCAGCAAAGGTCAAAACGGCTCCTGTGAATACCAATTTTCTCAAGGTCTACTTGAATGAACTTGGAACAACTGGAACATTTCTAACTTCAGAAATGTGCATCCATACCAAGAACCTCAAAAATCAAGGATAGAAGAGTTATGATGAATAGATACTTGGTGATATAAGATAATTATATATTTTAAAAATTTTTTATTGTGATCTAACTAAATTATAATGACAATAATGATAATGGTTAAGTTTATTGAGTTCCTGCTATATGCTGGAAACTTTGCTAAGCACTGTGAACCTAAGAGGTATAGGGTAAGGTCTATGCCCTCAAGCAGTTTATGCTCAAGCTGTGAAGACCCACTTAGGCTAAGCGACGGATACTTTGTATGAAGAAAAAGCTTATTGGATAGAGAAATTGCTCTGGTCTTGGTATAGTCAGAGACAACTTAGAGAGGACATAGGATGATTTGAAGATCTTAAATGAAGGATAATATTTAAATAAATGAAAAGGTATTAGAAGAATGCTCCAGGCAGGGGTAGCAGAAGGAACTAGTATTTAGAACTAGTATTCATGAGCCATATTTAGAAGACAATGAGCAAAAGAGTATGAGTAGAGTGAAGTGTTGATGATATGAGAGGGCAGAAACATAAGCCTAGGAATCCAGATAAAGCTTAAACGTCACGAGTGACAGCAACCATATACTATATGACAATTAATATGGTAAATATAATAGTAGTGCTGGTTGGTGCCAATATTAAATGTCTATTTACCTGGTCCTGCAGTAGATGTTTAATGTGCTATCTCACTTAATCACTCTTTAAATCAATAAGTATTTATTGCCCAGTATAATCCTCAAAGCAATCCAATAAGGTACTTATTATTACTTTCATTTTAAGATAAAAAACTGAGGCTCAATAAGGCAAAGTAACTTATGCAAAGTTACACAGCTAAGTAATGGCAGAACCAAGATTTGGCCCTATGTCTGTCTGACAAAGCCTGATTTGTTATAAAATGCTACAATACAGGTTTCTGAGTCTTTTTAGAGGCAGGAATAATGAGAGCTGTTTGGAGAGATGAGGCGGTCAAAGCAGAGAGTCAGGAGGTAGGGCACTATTACAGTTGGCCAAACAGTCAAGTGGCAATGGTGGTGTGAGGAGAAAAGAGAAAGGAGTTTGTGGTGAAAGTCAAGGTAAATGGAAAAGACAAATCTCAAAGACACAAGGAAGGAATAAGTATGTTCAGTACTTTGTGTTTGAGAACAGAGAGAGAGAGAGAGAGAGAGAAGACTCAGAGATATTTCCAGAAGTTCATGCCTGGGACTTGAGTGTGTACGAGATATATTATGGTAATCAAAGCTCCATGATTTCTTAAACATGCTAGAATATATGCCTCTGAAAACAACTATCTCTTCAAGGCAGTTACCTTGGCAAACGCTGGACTTGTTCTGACAGTGCTGCCATTGCTAAAAAGTACTGGGGTCTCTTCCTTCAGGACTGCCTTCGGCCACACTGGGAAGGTCTCCTAACTTTAACCAAAGATGTCATTTCTCTGCCGACCACCCGCCTGATTTTCTAAACTTGGCTCCAAATCACTTACTTGTTTAAAATAATAACTATAAGGGATTATATTAGTCAGGGTTCTCCAGAGAAACAGAACCAATAGGTTAGATTTAGATAGATATAGATATAGTTAGATGTAGATATAGATATAAATATAGATAGATATAGATATAGATATAGATATAGATATAGATATCCTAGGATATATCCCAGGGACTCTAGTAGTGTAATTCAGTCTGCGTCTGAAGGCCTAATACCAGTAGGGCTGGTGGCATGAATCTCAGCCTGAGAGCAGGAGAGACTAATGTCCCAGTTATGCAGACAGGCAGACAGGGGTGAATTCTCCTTTCCTCAGCCTTTTGTTCCATGCAGTCTCTCAATGGCTTGGATAATGCCCACCCACATCGGGGAGGGCAATTCGCTTTACTGAGTTCACCGATTCAAATGCTTATCTCTTCTGGAACACCTTCACAAACACACCCAGAAACAAAGTTTAGCCAAATATCTAGGCACCCCTTCACCCAGTCAAGTTGACACACAAAATTAACTATCACAAGGATGAAGCTCTGTCACTCTTGAGGGTATCTCAGGCTATTCTTAATCATGGGGAGATAGTTTAGACAACCCAGATGCCAGGCAGTCCTAGGTTTGAATCTTGTTCCTCAGCCAAGTTATTTAACCCCACTACACCTCAGGTCTGTCAGCTATAAAATGGATATTACAAATCCTTCCCCAGAATGTTGTAGTTTTAATTAGAAAAAGCCAAACTCAAATGGACTTAAACAATGTGGATATTATTTACTCATATAGGGCGAAGGCCAGAAGTGAAAAGGGCTCCAGGCTGAATGAAAGTGGGACCAAGTTTTAGTTTTCTTCCATTCTCTTGTCTCTGTCCTCTGATTTTTAACTTTGTTGTCAGGCTGTCTCCCTTTGCATTTGCATGAGGGACATCATCAGTAACTAGGGCAATATGCCTTCTTATTCGTGTCTAGTGCAGGAGAGAGAAACACCTCTTCCCCAACAGTCGAATATTTGCTATTCTATTCCATCTGTTTGGACCTCCTTAGGACACGTGCCTACCCATGGACCAATAGCCAGAAGCAAAATGCAATGGGAGGACTGGCTTAGCATGAGGTGCACTGGGTGTTGGGATGGGCAAAATAGTATAACCCAGGGGCAATTCCGGCCCAAAACCAACAACCAAAAGAAGTAATTTTTTTCTAATAATTAAGGGAGTATTACTTGGGTCAATTATATATACACACCTGACTATATGTGGAATGTTTTTTCTCCTTAATGTTTTATCTTCAGTCCCTCCTTTAGTCCAGGGGTACAATCTCACTTCCCATCAGAATAGATCACAGGGTATGCACAAACTGGAATGGTAACTCTTGGCTTATTTGTGCATGAAAAGCGGCATCATTTTTAAGTACAAAGGCAGAAATTAGGACACATGACCAGGAAAGGAATGCTGAGTAGGAACTGGGAAAAAGGAGGATTTGAGAATCAGGAGCAGAGACACCAAAATGTTATCGACTTGACTTTAGTTTTTTCCCCTCCTCTTGCCATCTCTGCCTTCACAATGACTCATTAGGGGGAGGTGTGGGGAGAAGGTGGCTAGAGGGAAGTTTTAAACAACTCATCTATCCAGGCATACTTAGGACCTCATTTCATCTTTATGTATTTGGCAACTAGCTGGGAAAGACCAGAACTGAGGCTTTCACACCTATTTAGCACCTGGTTAAGCATCACTTGGCACCTGCCAAATGGGTCTACCATTTAGGGGGAATTTGCACTGATTACTGTACTAATTAAGCAGAAGTCATTGCTACTCACAATCATTAGGCTAAATCGGTTTCTGGGGAAAAGTCTTGATGAGCAGCTGCCCAAATGAAATGGATTAGAAGGCACCCCATGCACACAGCCTCATGCACTGGCAGTTACATACCATCAGCCAGCACAAGCTGATTCATGTGACCAGGTTCTTGATGGTGACTGAACCCAGGGATAGTTAGCAGTCTTAAAGCTAGGTGACATGGGTTGTGGATTCTTAAAAGGGTGAGATACTCATACTTAATTGAGGTAAATTATACTAAGTACCAAGCTAAAGGGGCAAGTCTTGCATTGAGTAGACATTTCACACATGCTTTGACCTATAATTCTCTCTCCCTTTATTTCTTTTGTATAAATGCTTTCTTGGGTAGGCAATTCCCTGCCCCAGGGACTCTTTACATTGCCCTATAGGTTACTTAGAGCATTTTATAGACTCATTTTGTGACTGGACTGTAATAGGTTGTCTGAACTCTGATTCTTAGAATTTATATTAACTTGACATTTGTTGGACAATAATTTTGAGAGGAGGTGTGCATGGTGGGGAAGGTATATAGCAATAGCCTTAATATCCATCACATTGAGAATGCTTGTGAGCAATTGAGGGCTTTTCCTGTGGGCAACAGATTCTCATAGGAGACTAAGAACTCCTCAGATAATAACATAAAACAGTAGGCCTGAAGACAGGCACTTTGAATCAAGGCACAAACTGCATCTGAAGACTTGCTCTTCTATCCTTTTATTTTTTTTTTTTTAATAACACAGCTCTTGCTTTTTATAGAATGTTGTTTTGGAAGTTAGGGGAATGTTGATCTGGGTGAATATTATGGAAAATATAATGTCGGGAAGAACCTCACCTGTATCTATTTGGAGACAAAGTTTACTGCTTTGAGATAGACTTGAGACATTGTATGGCTACTTCTGAGGTGCTAATGTGCATCACGAGGTCAGTAAATTTTCCTGATATTGCAAGTGCCATTATATTTCTGTCTTCATCAGATTTTCCTGGAACCCTAAGAGAGGTTGTTTCTTTTGGGGGAGGAGGCAGATAGCTCCATAACATTTAAAATTGTGATGATGTTTTAGGGCAATTGCATCTCACTTTTTGGAAGGTCAGAGAAAGACATTCAATTTGAAGCCAATACAAAATTTCAAACATGGGTGCAATCCCATATAGCAAATGCCATTGCAATGAAAATCTCTACATCCCAGTGGTTCCCAATGGCCTTTGTATCACACAGTATTCAATGAGGGGAAACTTTGTCCTAAATAAAAATATGGATCATCTCTTAAAGTTTGTTCTAATGGGAAACTATTGCCAAAAATCTTGAGGGAGTGAAGCTGAGAGCATTGACTTGAAGAGGAATGTCTGCAAGAAGCTCTCAAAAGAGATTATCTGAGAGTTTAGTGGGGAGGGGAAACCAGATAGAGTGATGACCATGAGGACACTAGCCCTTTCAGAAACACATAGGAACCTTAGGTTTCATGGAGTGAGAAAGGGATGTTCAACCATTTAATCTTTCAAATTGAAGGTAAGGGTGACCTGAATGCTTGGTAATTTGGAACACATGAGTAACAGACATTTGGGTGACATTAAAATTCTATTCTGCTAGAGTCTCCCATCATTTAGTGCAGTGCTTGGTCCCTGTTATGTGTATATTAAAAATCTAGTATGCATATCAAATGAGAAAGGACACAAAGGTATCCTGTAAATATTAAAGTGCTACACTGAAGTTAGATATTCTGGCTGATTATAAGATTTTAATGATTTATCAAGTTCATTTCCAGGGAGGAGGTGGGATGAGATGCAAATGGGAGGCGATAATGAAAATGGAAAGAACACGGAGATGGAGAGTCAGGGAAGCTGATGACTTGGTTCTCCAACTGTGGCCGAGAGGGACTCTGCCACCCTTTAATTTTGAAAGAGAAGAACATTTTCATCCTCCGAGTAACCGTTCGTTTGGAGACTGGGTATTGCCTGAACCCCTGTGTTCAGCTGAAGGAACAGTGCATCTCTGCAGTCTTTTTTCTCTCTGGTTTGAGAGACAAATATGGCTGTATCATTTCCTCCCTCTCCTGGCAACTTTGCAGAGTGCTGGCTCAGCAGTTATGTAAGCTCAACAGATCAACCAGCCTCTGGGCTTCAAAGGCCACCCGGGAGCTTTGCTTGTTCCGTAGTCACAAAGCTGTTCCCTGCCCCTCTAAAAGTGTAGAGCATTCCAGGGATGGCTTGCTATGATGAGAACTTGAGTAGAGCATGTGGACCATCTACACTTGGCCTGAGCTATGGGATGGTGAGAAGTCCAGGCATTACAGGTACTCAGCTGCTTCTCTACTTACAGGTTTCCCCCCTATAAATCCTATTTCATATTCCTACTGCATGATCCCTTTTTTTTCCTTGGGAATTGGGGCCCTTTTCAGAATGAGGTTCAAGCTTTCCAGGTACCTGGAATGACAGAGGAACAGTCTCCTGCTGTGAGAGATTAACAATCATGAGGCTTTTTCCCTGGGAGCAGACAGACATGGCCTGTCAGTAGGAGAAAGGGTGGGAAAGAGAGGCAGGAAAGGGAAAGACATCTTTCTTGATGCCCAACAGAAGCTAATTTCCAGGCTTTTCTTTTGAAAGGGGTATTGATTGATGCTTTTCTCCCTACTTCCAGAAGCTTCCTAGGATTGCTGAGCTGCTTGGAGCTGGCTGGTTTTTTGTTTATTTTTGGGGAAAATAGAGATAGGGTTACTGAGAGAAGAAAGGCTTCTAAGTGAGGATGGAATGAAAGACATCCCTGATGGAGAAGCGTGGACCAGTGGAGTGGTTTGTTGATCAGCACAGGAAAATACACAACATAGCTGTGGGCACAGAGGCTGGAGGGGGCAGCCATCCTGCCTGGAGGGGCCATCCATCCTTCAGCAGCCTCCAAGTCAGTTGTCTGTTTCTTCCAGAAAGTGCCCGAGAGAGCCTGCCTGAAGTTCCTTGGCAGATGCCCTCCCTACTCCTGCTAGGTAAAGAGCCTGAGTCTGAGCAAAGGATGCTGCCTTATCATCCTGGAGGTTGGCCAAAGCAACTACAGAAGGGATTGATTTCTTTTACTGCTGAAAAACAGTCTTTCTGCAGATGTAAGGTGGCAAGTCTTGATCCAAGAGTATTGATTTGCTATAGTCAGTCTCCTCAAGTTGCAGGAAAACTCCACGCTATCGGTTGACTAAGGAAGCAGAAAGGAGGCTCAGCCAGGCAGGCTCAAGTTGGGGTTGGTCAGATGTGGGTGAAGCCTGCAGGCCTTCAGTAGCTCAAGTAAGGGGTTTCTTCTCTTCTGGCCTAGGCTCTGTCTACACAGCAAGGTTCCAACCTCAGCATGAGAGTCAGACAGCCCTGGCTTCCAGTTCCCTTTCCCTCAGGTACTATCTCTGTGGACTCGATCAGGTACTTAACCTCTTTTCATTCACTTTCATATTCACGAGATTTTTACTGAGCTCCTACTGCATGTGACAGATACTGTGCTAGGGCCTGGGGATGAGGGGTGATAAGGAGTGAACATAACAGTTCACTCCAGCTATACAATCCAGCCAACACTGGCACCATTGTCTGGGGTTGCTGCCCAGTGAATGCCAGTCTCAGTTCCGGGGAAATCTCTGTGTCTTTACGCACCTGTGAGGTAGGTTTGGCTCCTTTTGTATTCTAGATATGTGAAAACTGCCAAAGGTACAGATGGGAAGGAGGCTGCCCGGCTTCCCACTCTAGCAGTTTAATTGGGAAAGAAACTTGGACTGAAGGTGGCCCCTCATGTTCTGTAAAAAATGCTATTTTGTTTTTCTTCAGAAGGAATCTGGAAGCAGCCAGAAGCTCTGTCTAGGAGAACAGAGCAGCAGCTGTCACCTGAGAGAGGCCTTAGCATAAATCACGTGGATGCCAGGAAAGGAGGGCAGCTTCAGCTAGGATGTTAGGACACTCATGACTTTTGCCCCTTGATGACCTACCAGGGAACTGGGTTGTGCTTCTTTTTCCTTTTCCTACAAATCCACCCTTTGGAGCTGAAAACCCTAGCCCCTGCTGCTACCTCTTTTGCACAGAAATAAAGGACAGTTCTGGACACCCAAAGGTGGCTCTTTAAACATTTCTCTGCCCGTGCCTGCCTTTTTAGGGAAGCATTGCTGATCTTATCAGCACTCTTGTCACCTTTTCTTCTGGGCTTCCTGAGGCCATAATCGTCTGGTTCTGGGTGCAGAGCATACTCCAAAATCATAGTTCCTTCAAGTTAAACATGGCAGTTTAACACATGTAGTCAGCTCTTCTTCCCCCTGAAACCTCACTAAAATGAGTGCCAAAGCATAACGTGTGAATCACAGGATAGAGGAAATGTGGGAAACTATGAAAGACGTCAGCTCATTCTCGGAAGATGGAAAGCAGATGAAGGAATGAATGGTGACTGACTCACCACGAAGGGAAAGCTATGGCTTCAGTAACCACAGAGAAGGTCACTGAGGAGAAGCAAGCTGATGACCCCAGAAGTACGACAGGGAGCCTGATGTATGGGCTGCACCAAGGGCTTGATCGAAAGTCTCTCTAGATTCAGTTAGAGCCCCAGGTTCCTTCCCCATCTTTGCTGAGAGGTGATGACCAAAGCCCTCTCCGCCAACATTCCCAGCTTCCCCCCTTAGAAATTGATCTTGGTAAGGCTCAGGCCACAAGGACATTATACACCGCAGATGGTGGGGATAACACACAGGTAGAATATGAGGATTAATTGCATGTCTACATCCTGAATGAGGGGGCCTTCCAGGTACCTTCCTCTGCCCTGCTCTTCAAATACTGACAGCCAGGACCTAACTGCCCATGGGAGAGGTGGCTTCTCTGGAGAAACTGAGTAGGAAATGCTTATAGATCCTGAGGACTCCCTTCCACCCTAGAAGTTGATAAACCTTGCCTAAACATTCAGAACTTATCACTTTTTTCTTTCTTTCTAACATCTGACTAATGGATGATCTAGAAAGGGAGCATAGAGAAGATGGTGAGAAAGATAGTCAAGATTTAGCAAATAAAGGTCCATGGGCTAAATTTACTCTGCTACCTATTTTGTAAATAAAGTCTTATTGGAACACAACTGTGCTCATTTGCTTACATGTTGTCCATAGCTGCTTTGCTACAATGATAGAGTTGAGAAATTGTGACAGAGACTATGTGGCTTACATAGCCTAAAATATTTACTGTCTTGACTTTAACAGAAAAAGGCTGACTTTTCATCTGATGAAACGATCCTGGCATTGGCCAACATAGTGGAAAGAAAAGATCCAGACCAAGGACATAACTGTGAGCTTTCAGAACACCAGGGATAAAGAGAAAATCATAAGAGATTCCAGAGAGAAAAGATGCTCACGTACAAAGGATCAGAAATCAGGATGGGATAGAACTGCTCAAAAGCAGCATTGGAGATTACAAGAAAACAGAGTGATGCCTTCAAAATACTAGAGGAGAAAGAGCTTTCAAGCCGGAATCCAATCCAGTGTAAGGATAAGATAAAGGTGTTCTCAGGCAGCCATGACTCAAACTCTGTACTTTAGTTTTTTGTGGAGGATATGCTTTGGCACAGTGAGGGAGGGAGTAAATCAAGAAAGAGGATGCTGTGGAAGCCTCTGTGCAAGACGATGATGGGAGATGCTGGGATGACAGCTGTGTTCCAGCCCAGACAGCAATGAATCCAGGCAGGAGCAGGGGGATGGCAGGGAGATGGCAGGGAGGGCCTCCAGGGAAAGTTCATGGAACTGATGGCTTATCTATGTAAGGGAGGAAAACTGCCTTTGCTCTCTCAGATTCAGTGGCTGGCCTAAGAATGAAACTGACCTGAGACAGATTAACAGTAGAAAAACATATAAATTTATTTAATATTTTTACATGTACAATGTTGTCTTCAAAAGGAAAATTAAAACCCAAGTAATTCTTGGGCTGAAAAGCTTATAAACTTTATTATACAAGGAATAATAAATTGTGGGGATGTAGCAAGACAAAGGGGTTTGGGCTCAGAGCCAGTCTCTAGGAAAACGTGGTGGGGAACTGATGGAAGATAAGGGTTATTTGAGTAAGTTTGTTTGTATAGGTCCATTCTGGCATCAACTCCCAGACGCTGATGGGAAGATTGTTTTTCTCTTCCTGGAACAGGAAGGGCACCTTTCTCATGGGAAATTTTATGGCCTGCTTTTCGGTAAAAAGGAGAAGCTGAGAGAGACCTTTCTGAATCTGCTGTTTTTTAAGTGCCTTCAGCTCAAAATCATCAATATGGCAAAGTAGTGTATTTTGGAGTGGCATGTTCCGAACCTCTTCATCTCTGTGTTGGACCAAGCAGAGAAGAGCATTGAAAGAGATTTCACAGACTGGTGAGTGTTTGGGAACACTTGGCACTGGGTATACAGTAAAGGAAGCAAATCACATGCATGAAAATGCAATTATTTCAGGAAAAACAACAGTGAATAATAGTTACATAACCTGCCAGGTGGCCACAGTGGTTCCTCTCTTGTGGGTGGGCCCAAGGAACACCTTTCCTTCATCCCTCCAGCCCTGGGGGAGGCAGGAACTGGTGTTACTGAACTCTTTCTGCTCTTTCAGCAATTCTTACACTTTCTAACTAATATCCCAGGTTAAATTTCCCTCTATTGAATTATCTGGCATAGGTTTATGGAGTCTGACTAGTATAGAAGTCAATTAATAACGTCTAAAATGGATAAATCAAGAAATAGCAGTGTAAGCATCATGCTAAAAATATGGAAGTAAATATAAGGAAAAAAGACAGTGAAAGAGTTTAAAGTGTTTTCCTCTGAGCATGGGAGTAGGGATGGGGGTAAGAGGGAGGTATTAAGGAAAATAAAGGGGAGGGGATAATTATTTTAAGAAACAGGTGAATGGCCTTTTTGGTTCAGAAACATAAGGTTTTGGTGTAATTTGAAAGAGAGAGATTATGAGGAAAGGGATCTACCTGTTCTATCCAAGCAGAATAACTGAGCCCCCCTCACTTCTGCTACCCCCAATCTGTCAGTGTGGGAGCCAACACTAGGAATCTCTCTAGGGAGAGAGGAGATGGGAGAAGTAGCCCCATGCACTTCTGCTACCCCCATTCCCATTCACTTCTGCTACCCGCAATCTGTCAGTGTGGGAACCAACACTAGGAATCTCTCTAGGGAGAGAGGAGATGGGAGAAGTAGCCCCACGCACCTGATAGGAAGTCAGAGCTTGAAAGAAAGCTAGTCTAAAATGGCTCTTCCATGGCAGGAATGATCCGGAGGCTCCAGGAACAGTTATGTCCAACTTCCACGGGGAATTTTTACCTGAACAATGCTATAAATTTGTCTGCTGTTGAGAAGAGGTCGGCTTCACACACCAGCCTTGTATTAGAGATGTTGGGGGGACTAAAAGAGGAAAGGGCCATGTGTCCATACTTGGTGAACAAGACTCAAACAACAGAGTGGAGCTGGAGTTCAGAGGTGGGGAGTGACAACCACCATGAAAACGGAAAGACTCATCCTCTCTGGAGTGCTCAGAAGAACTGAGGAGGAAGCTGGGCCTCCTGCTGTTTGGTCTTTCATCGATTTACAAATATCTACTGAATGACTTCTACGTGCCAGGCCCTGCCTGGGCACTGGAAGCACAAGGTAAATAAGACAAAGTCTTTGCCCTCATTTTATTCCTCCCAAATTGATTCCAGTGCCTTTTGTCTTACCAATTTCTCTTTAAATGACCCTCCTTCATCTAATTAACCTTACTGGCTAAGTCCAGTCCACCAATCCTCAAAGATGAGGCCAGATAAGCCAGATACACTTTGCTGGCCTCGTCAACGATGACCATTTACTGGTGTTACGTGCCAGGCATCCTGTCAAGCTCCCCATGTACTTAATTTAATGTGATAACAACCAGGATCCGTCTGATTCCAAAAGCCCTGATCTGGACCATTTACCATCACTCAAATACTAGCATCTGAAAAGGCTAATTTACTTTCTAAGAAAAGTACTTCAGACCCAGTTTGTAGAGAGTTATTTTAGAATCCACATCTTAGGGAGAAGAACAGTTTTTAAGCATTTTTTTCTCCCAGGGGAGTTTTTTGAGTGTCCTTTAGATCAAATATGCCTAGGCTTAAATAGCATCATTATTAAAATATTCTCTTTCAAATGTTAAAGATATTCCCTTTCAAACTCTGGTCCCTTGTTTATCAGTCTCTAGAAAGTGCTTTCTGGGCTCCCACCAACATTTAATATGTTAATACACAAGAGAGTACACCTTCTGACATAAACAATAGAATTCAGTTCCCCACTGAGCTTCTTGAAGGTTAGATCATGGTGAGGATCAGATGAAATATGGCATGGTCTAATAGTCTCATGCAAAATGTCCCCATGCCTATTAGAATATAATTTAGGCCATCTCCAGGGACTGTTGCAAAGAAATCCCTAGGAGAAAGAAGAATGCTAATCTTTTATTTCAATTACCAGTATGCTCTTTAATGAAATGCCCCCAGCATGTGAGATGCTTTATGAGATCCATCACGAAGACCATGCCCCCAGCCCTCAAGAGATTTCCATCGAGGAAAGACTCTACACATTCTGTGGCCATAGAGGGCTAGGCAAATAATACAGAGGACAAGGGGAAGGGTGCTTGAACTTTTCTTCCTGTGTCAGAGACCAAGGAGACTGGACCCTAATTAACCTTTCTTCTCCTTTATGGAGCATTGCTGCGGGTAGAGAAAGAGAGTAGATGGAGCAGGAGTGATACTTCTTTTTTTTAGTGTGCACAAGCTCACCTCGAAATCAACGACAACAACAATATAAGTAAAATCTACACAGGCTCTTTTATACTTTATTATACATCATTTTCTCTCCTGCAAAAATATCTCAGGAGTTTGCATGGAAAGTAAACTCTTTTTGAGCAACTGCCTTTGCTTATTCTCTGCTTTGAGGGATGATGAATAGGAAAAGGCCATGTGTATGGTAAGTCCAGATGACACTGGTTTGATCAAAGTCTGTTAGAATGAGTTGTTTCTCCTGCTGTGCTTTTCTGTGGTTGTGGCGGTGGCTTCTGCTCCTGCCTGGGTACCAGTTTACTTGGATATAGTCATGCTAGCTATGCACATCCATTAAGATTAGTTTAGTAAGACTGCAAGTAATTGAAAACTGTTAAAGGATATATCAAATTATGACTTCCATATAAATGTAGAATGAATACATACCAACAATTTTATTTAACTCATTAATTAAAGAGGAAAACTGTAAGATATCACAACCAATTCAAAGGAAAATCCGGAGAACAGAGATATGTATAGTCAATGAGGACTAGTAAAATGAATTTGCTTCATAGAGCAAAACTATGGGAGATCAGTTGCACCTCCACCAACAAAATTCATTTGCATGATTATGGACAGGAATTATTTGCATTCTGGCAGTTCCATATAATTTACAGAGTTGTAAAATAGCTCAGCAACACTGAAACATGCAGAGGCCCCATAGAATCATAGCCTGGAACATAGCCTGGAAGAGTGCACTAAATAATGCCTAATTTTCCTTTGAAGGCAATTCGTTTCATTTTAAAGTCTTTCAATTTTTTCCCCTTTGCCCTATAGTGGCTTAAACCAGTAAAGCATTTATTTTTCTCAGATACCAAGAAGCCTGGGAATAAACAGTCCCAGGATGGTGCAGTGGTTTATAAGGATCTCCTGCTTTCCATCCTTAGGTTCAAGCCCATGGGTTTCATGGCTGCTATGCCTCCAGGCAGCTTTCTGAATTCCAGGCAAAAAGAAGGGGAAAAGTCCTTATCCTCTCCTTTTGGGATTTTCTTTTCCTATTTGGGAAGGAAAAACCTCCTCAGGGGTTACATAGCTAAACTCTGGCGTTTGCACTCTATAGCAGAGGAAAACAAGGGGAAGGAGCACCCCGTTGTTTGCGGGCAGCCAGGCTATATCTGCCATATTATACCTAATCCATTATTAATAGTTTCTAATGGGGGCCCTAAAAAGTTTCTTCATTTAATGATATAGATAAACTTGTATTTAAGATTTTAAAAGCATTTAGATTAGGCATATGCAGCTAATTACAAGTGTAATGGTAAGACTACAAAATATTGAGCCTAAATATAAAAACCCAACATGCTACTGGGAGGATTATGAACTGAGGATCCAAGCTCAGAAAATTCCTCAGGCATACAGGATTGTTTAGGAGAAAAAGGTCCAAGAAATTGAATTGATACATGGAAGGAAGTTTTTTCCTTCATTTTTTTCCCTCCCAAATCTGACAGCTAGAGGCTTTTGTGATATAGGTGGAATTTGTAGGAAAGGAATATTTGAGTATTGTGTTTGATCCAGGAGGGTTATTCTTTGTGCTTTTTCTCTTAGATTTTCTATTCTTTTTGATAGAGAAACGGGCCCAGACATGTGAGCCATGTTTTTCTAGGTAGTGCTCTGGAAAGCCTTTCCTGTTATCTGGAGTACTTTGCTCTCCACTTTGGGAACATAAGAACTCAATCCTATTGATGTGTGTCACTGTGTGGGGAAGGAAGAAACTTTCCTCTACCCTTCCAGGTTCTTTGGGCTGGTCTAATAATTAAATCTACACGAAGCAGATGAACAAGAGAAAATAACCAAATTTAAGTGCATACATATATATGGAAACCCACATACATGAGAGTCAGATTCCACATACATGAGAGATTCAGAAATAGAAAGTTAAAATAAGGTATACTATGACGTTCTGAGCTAAGAATGAGGTAGGTGCCTTGGGGCTTCAGAGGGGAGGAAGGTCATGATTCAGTAATTAGTAGTTCGCCCTACCATATAGGTCAAAAAAGGTTCTCTCTCATAATCTCTTATTATGGACAAGGCCCCTAATTTAAATTCTTCGAGGTAGTTAAGGGGATGGAGCGCAGAAGTTTCTCTCGATCCTGCAGGGTCTCAGTTGCTTTTGGCTCAAAGCAACTCATATACCACACAGGCGCATCTTGGGGTGGCTTGTTCTGAACCCCTACAACTGCAACCTTCTGCATACAGATTTCTATTCTGTGATCCTTGCCTCTGCTTTCTATGAGTGAGTCAGAGGTACAGGTTATTAGCTCCTCCTTAGGACCTGGTTTCAGTAGCATTAGCCTAGTGTCCCCCCAAAAGACATTTGACGTTTGGATGGGATTTTAACAATGATTTACTATTATAATTTAGATATCTAGAAGCAACCCCACATGTCTTGTACCATCCATCTCACCTCACATGTCAAACCATGCAAGTCTAGATGTGTGACTCCTTTCATTTTTGAAGGTTAAGACCGCCATCCCTAGCTGGTGTGAGCTATATGAGAAGAAAAATTTATTTTTTTCTCTACCGATCTGTCTCAGTCCATTCAGGCTGTTAAAACAGAATACCATAAACCAGATGGTTTATAAACAACAGAAATTTATTTCTCACATTTCTGGAGTCTGGGAAGTCCACGATTAGGGCACCAGAGGATTCAGTGTCTGTCGATGGCCATTTTTTGTGTGTGTCCTCACATGGCAGACGAGGTGAGGGATCTTGCTAAGGTCTCTTTTATAAGGGCATTAATCCTATTCATAAGAGCTGTTCCCTCATGTTCTAGTCACCTCCCAAAGTCCCCATTTTCTAATGCCATCACATTGGGAAGAGGGTTTCAACATCTGAATTTTGTGAGGACACAAACATTCAGTCTATAGCACCATGTTAAGCTCATTGGCTAGGGCTTTATAAATTAGACTGACAAAAGATAGATTAACAAGAGAAAAACAAATAGAAAAGTATTAGCATCTCCATTGATCAAATGGAGTGGGAACACTTAGCAAAGTGTAACTCAAAGGAGTGGTTAGAACTTGGGCTTATATAGCATCTTAACAAAGGAATAATAAATTTTAGAGAAGTGACAAGACAAAGGAAAAGGATTGAGTTTTTGTGACGACAAATTGTGGAGTGGTAAATATATGGGGAAACTAATGGAAGATTAAGAGCTAGTTAGTAATATTTGTTGTGTAGATTCCTCTGATGCCATTTGTGGGCTGATAAGCATGTACAGTTGTCTCTGGTGATTAACTTCTGTCTAGAATGGTAGACAGGAGAGGGGTGACACCTTTACAAATTCATGTCCTACTTTTGGATAAATGGGGGAGGGCAGAGAGCTTTTCTCATTTCTGCTTCTTCTCAATTGCCTTCACTCAAGATAATCCGTATGCCAAAGTGGTATATTTAGGGGTGGCATATTCTGCTGTGCCTCAGACCCATGATGCTACTGACGCTTTCTTCTATGGAACAGCTGTCATCTTTGTCCTTGACGTTCTTTCTGCTATGTGAGCTTCACCAGCTCCCAGTTCTACTTGTCAGCTTTCTCATTTCCCCCTATTTTTATATGGCTGTTTTCTTCCTCTCTTATCTTTTGTGCCTTTTCTTGTCTCAGTATCAATTTCTCGGGGTTTTTTTGTTTTGTTTTTTTTTAAAGCCCCTCTCCCTTTTCTGGCTTCCTTCTTCTTGCTTTTCAGTGACAGGGCCTCTTCATTTCCTCTCAGAATTCAATCAGGTGAACAGTGAACAGTCTCCTCAGGAAACACTCTCCATTTCTGGGAATTCCTGCTTCTTAGACACAAAACCAAAAAGCTTTCTTTAGTTAGGTCAAAACATCTATAGCCGCAGCTGGTGGCAGAGGCCTGTAGGGATCCAGACACCTGCAGTTCAAAGGCTGTCTACTGATTAGCACCCTGAAGAGACCAGGGAAAAATATACCTCAGGGCTTTTTAACCTTCCTTGTGGGAGTCCCAATACCAATTGTCCATTTACATTTTGATGAATACTGTGGAGCCAAGAATTGTTGGCTTTCTGAAAAATGTCAGTGCCCATGTAACAATGGGAAAAGAGGTATTGCTTATTGGAGAAGTCGCTTGGCCCCTTGTACCACTGCAGAACCACCGTGGACAGTTACGGCCATGAATTGCCTTCAAGGTTTCCATGAGCAAACTGGGAATAAATGAGTGCTTGGTGAGAACAGGAAACCCTGACCATTCTCTATCTGAATGTGGATAGTGGAAAGAGTCCTGAAGCCCAGATGTGGAGATTTGGTTCTAATCTTGGCCTCGCCTCTCTAAGATGTGTGGATCTTGCTTTCCATGACCTCTTTGGGCCTTACTTTTAAAAATTATTAAATCTGCACTCTCTGGGATTAATTCTAGCTCCAAATAATACATGGTTCTTGAATATCTTAGAGTTTTCTATTCTCGGTGAACTATACCAACAGAACCCCACTGAAGAGCAAGTATATTCTTTTAAGATGGGTGCTCACAAGGTATGTTTAACAGGACAGACATTGAAAATGCAGTGCAAACATTATATTAAGGAGTAGCCATGCTTTGTAGCTGGTTCAGAAAAGTTCTCTATTATTAAACCAAACTAGAACATTTCATACTGTTTCTTACATGACCTTAGAGTGATGAATTCAAAGAGCTTAAGAAACTACAGAAAAGAAACTTCAAAATATTTTTTTTTTGACAAAGCAAAGGCGTTTATTATAAAAATATTCTCAAACCATGTTGGAAAAGATGGTCATGTAGGTGGATGCGATAAAGGTCAGCCTTTGAGTGGACATCTTCCACACTCTTCAGTGCTACTCATGCCCGTTTGTTGGTACACTCAAGCGGTAAGGGCTTTATCTTCCACTTTTTATTAAAAATAAATAAATAAATAAAAGCAGAACCTTGTCTCTCAGCAGACATGGCTGAAACAAAAATCTTAGACCATCCGGAGTAGTTACTGCCATGCTGTAGGCCTGTTTAGGGAAAGGTCAGTGAACAAAAAGAGAGTGAAGAAGACTTTGACATTCTGTTTGTGGACTTGTTGAGGCAGAAAATAGATGAAAATATGGCTTTAACTTGCAAGGTAAGCAAAAAGTTATTTCCTTTAACTCAAATAGTGCTGCAGTTCCTGATAACGCTAGCAATAATACTTGTAATTACTAGCCAATATTTATTGAATGCTGATGGTTAGATATAGTGTTTGAGTGCGTTCCTATTTGACCTTCACAACTATACTATCAGGTAGGTAATATTATTATAAATGAAGAAACCAAGGCTCAGAGAAGTGCGTAAATCAGAGCATCGGGATTTGCATCCATATCTGTAGGTGGAATTTGTAGCAATGGAGTATGTGAGCTGGGAGGGTTATTCTTTCATGTCTTATGTGACTTTAGAGGTCACGCTCTCACCTGCTTTGCTCTGTTGTCTTTAGTTCTTATCAGGATGCTATGACCTTACTCAGCACAGCTGCTACCATTGCTGCTGTAAATGCTAGTACAGCATTTGCATTTCCCAGTGGAAATGCTGGTGTTCTAGAAGAAGTGTTCCCAGGATTCCAGAAGAAATGTACTATGAGGGGCTTACGAGGGGCACTTTGCAAGTGGAGGTAGCCTCTAGGTGCCTTTGTGGAGTCACTGTTTTCTCCCAACTCCCATTTAAGTTTGTGAATAGTTTATTTTTTCCTCTTGAGTCCAAATCTTTTTTATTTTCCTTCTCCAAATTACATTCCCATCTTCCTTTCTAATGCAATTAGAGTCTGTTCCAGAAAGCTAAATCTGCAAGTGTTTCTGGCTAAAGCAGAAAATTCATTATATATGTTTAATTGTAACCCAAATAGGAAACAACACGAGGGTGAGATTTTTATTACAATTCTCATCCAACCTACATCTCTAATCCCATTGTTCTACTTTTCCAGTTAACACTGTTCCACAGAGCTCTCTCAGGAGGGGCTGGACGAGGCAAGAAGAAGGGTCTGGAATGACTGCCTGGGCAGGACTTGGGCATTCCTAGGTCCTTGTTTACAATTCCATCAAAACATAGTCCCCAGTCCCTAAAATTGAAGGTTTCAATAGTCTTTCTATGATTTTCTCCATTTGGAAAGGAAATTATTTAGCAGTGAGGAAATGAGGACTTTTATAAATCTGTCAATATCTAATATTTAAGATTCCTGTTTAGAATACCCTGAGTACATATCTCTGGGCAAAGACCCATTATTTGGGGGGTTTGAGCTCTCATTCTGTTTGCTCTCGTGGTCCATCTCCCCCACTGGTTTTGAACTCAAATTGAATCTATCAAATAGATGATACAAATACAAACCTCTTTGTTTAATTTCCTCAATCTAGGTTAAACTTCGATATACATGTTGAATAGATAAAGCATTGGATGTTAAAAAAAATAATCTGTTCATTTTCTTTCTCTTAAAAAATGAGCTAAGGGTTATAAGGGAGGGGACTGTGAAGCTGAGAGAATTCCCAGAGCAGCTCTGCTTGGGGAAGCAAGTTTTGTGCCTTATGTTTCCTCCTAATTCCTGGTGTGCTGGTTGAGCATTTGAAAGCAGAGCTCTCCTTGGACCCTGAAGGGCTGATTGCTGGTGCATTGCTCCTTAAGATGTCTTCAAAAGGGATGGGAACATGGGAATGGATTGCTGGGGTTTCACGTGCTTGGTGCACAGGTTTCTGAGAGGAAACTAGCCAGGCTGAAGGATGCACAACCAACTGACTCAAGATCCCTAAGAGCTCCTGTGGGATTTGTTGTAATTGATCCTCATGATGTGCTTTACCCAAGAATATTTCTGCCCATTGCCAACCAGGAGGGTGGCAGTTTAGAGAAGCACAAAGCCTGAGACCTCTCAAGGACACCTTGGGGTTCTTGCTTTCCCTGTACCCAAATCTGAAAAGGGTTGGCCCCACCCTGAATCCTAAATGGGGTGACATTTTTCCAACGGTTCACAAATGTCTTCTTTCTACAATAATAATAACAACCCGCAGTCTCAAGCATTTGTTTGGATTGTTGTGAATTGAATCCAGGCTCATAGTTCTCTCTCAGTTGTCTGTCTAATTAGTTTAAGTCATTAGAGGGAAGGCAGCCACGAGTGAAAACAAGTTTGTTGCTCTTGTCAGGGCTGCTGGCCTTCTTGCATTTTATTTTTAATAAAGATCTTAAACAACAGGCTTTTTATAAAAATCATGTTTCTTCAGGGGTGGAATTTGAGGCTGCGTGTTGTGTTACACTGGGGAATTTTTTGTATGTATGTGAGGGAAAAACAATCTTCCTGTTGCACCAGCGAAGTCCATCATTCATATAACCATGGAATTGCCTTTCTACCCTCCACCAGACATTTACTGAAGGCCATGTACACCTCAGCCACTGTGTTAGACCCTGGGAATTTAAGTTGAAGATGAGGATACCCAGTGCTGAGCCTGGGGGTTGGGAAAGATCTAAGGAAGAGTCCAAATGAGAACTAGCCAATAATAGGTGATAGTAAGGGAGTAAGCTGGGGGCGTGGGGAGGGAAGGTCACAGAAAAAGAAAGATAGTAGGTAAATATATAAGAAGCAGATGCTTCTAATGACCAGCCATATATAACTATGTGGTAGAATGGTTCAGGAAAAATAATAAAGCTACAGCCAGTCCTATTTCAATATAGAACATGGAGAGAACTCCGCCCTCCCCCGCCCCAAGTTCTAATGAGATATAATTGTAATATAACATTGTGTAAGTTTAAGATATACAATGTGATGAGAGAATATATGTATATATTTCAAAGTGATTACCATGATAAGGTTAGTTAACTCATCATTACCTTACACAGTTACCATTTTTGCATTTGTGTGTATTGAGAGCTTTTCAGATTTATTCTCTTAACAACTTTCAAATATACAATACAGTATTGTTAACTATAGTCACCATGCTGTATATTAGATCTGCAGAACTTATATATCTTATAATTGGCAGTTTGTTACTTTCATCCATACAACCACCAATCTATTCTGTTTCTGAGTTTGTTCTTTTTTTGGATTCCACATATAAGTGAGTTCATATAGTATTCGTCTTCTCTTTCTTACTTATTTCACCCACTATAATGGCCTCAAGATTCAATCATGTTGCAAATGGCAGGATTTCCTTCTTTTCATGGCTGAATAATATTCTTCTATGTGTGTGTGTGTCTGTGTGTGTGTGTGTGCGCACACACATTTTCTTTATCCAATTCATCCATTATGAAGACTTAGGTCGTTTCCATGTCTTGACACTATTGTAAATAATGCTGCGATGAACATGGAAGTACAGTTATCAATTCAGGATAGTGATTTTACTTCCTTCAGATATGCACCCAGGAATGGGATTGATGGATCACATGGTAGTTCTATTTTTAATTTTTCGAGGAACCTTTGCACACTGTTTTCTATAATAACTGTACCAATTTACATTCTCACCAATAGTTCATGAGTGTTCCCTACTCACCAACACTTGTTATCTCTTGCCTTTTTGATAATAGCCCTTTAGCAGGTGTAAGGTGACATCTCACTATGGTTTTGACTTGCATTTTGATTTGCATTTCTCTCGTAATTAATAATGTTGAGCACTTTTTCATGTACCTATTGGATATTTCAATATCATCTTTGTAAAATGTTTGTTGAGGTACTTTGCCCATTTTAGAATTATATTTGTTTCTTTTTTGTTTTGTTTTGTTTTTGCTATTGAGTTGCATGAGTTCCTTTTAGATATTAACCCCTTATTAGATATAAGTTTTGAAAATATTTTCTCCCATTCTATAGATTGCCTTTTTATTTCGTTGATCATTTCTTTTGCTGTGCAGAGGCTTTTTAGTTTGATATAGTCCCACTTGTTGATTTTTGCTTTTATCACTTATGCTTTGGTATCATAACCAAAAAAATCATTGCCAAGACTGATTGATGTCAAGGAACTTACCCTCATGTTTTCCTCTAAGAGTTTTATGGTTTTGTGTCTTACATTTAAGCCTTTAATCTATTTCAGGTTAATTTTTGTGAGTGGTGTAAGACAGGAGTCCAGTTTCATTCTTTTACATGTGAATATTTAGCTTTCTCAGCACTACTTATTGAAGAGCCTAACATTTCTCCATTGAGTATTCTTGGCTCCCTTGTCAAATATTAGTTGATTATATATGTGTGGGTTTAATTCTGAGCTTTTGATTCTATTCCATTGGTTAATATGTCTTTTTTTTTTAATGCCAGCATATATTGTTTAGATTACTATAGCTTTGTAGTAGTATAGTCTGAAATCAGAAAGTGTGATACCTCTAACTTTATTCTTCTTTCTGAAGATTGCTTTGGCTATTTGGAGTCTTTTGTGGTTTCATATAAATTTAGGATTATTTGTTCTAGTTCTGTGAAAAATGACTTTGGAATTTTGATAGAAATTGCACTGAATCAATAGATGGCTTTGGATAGTATGAACATTTTAACAATATTAAATCATCTTATACATAAATATGTGATATCTTTCTATTTATTTGTATCTTCTTCAATTTCTTTCATCAATGTATTATAGTTTTCAGTGTATAGATTTATTCTTAAGTATTTTATTGTTTTTGATCCTATTATGAATGAGATTGTTTACTTTATTTCTTTTTTCAAATAGTTCATTGTCAGTGTATGGAAACACAACTAATTTTTGTATGGTGATTTTATATCCTGCAAGTTTATTGAATTCGTTTATTAGTTCTAACAGTTTTTGGTGAAGTTTTTAGTCAGATATATATATTCATGTAATTTATAAACCGAAACAATTTTACTTCTTCCAAATTTGGATGTCTTTTATTTCTTTTTCTTACCTGATTGCTCTGGATGGGACTCCAGTACTATGTTGAATAGGAATGATGAGAGTAGACTAGTCTTATTCCTGATCTTAGAGAAAAAGCTTTCAGTTTTCCACCCTTGAGTATGTTAGTTGTGGGCTTATTTTATATGGCCTATATTATATTGAATACCCAATTTTCGAGATTTTTTAAATCATGAATGGATGTCGAATTCTGTCATATGCTTTTTCTGAATCTATTGATTTGAGATGATCTTATGATTTTTATTCTATTTTCATTCTATTAATGTGATATATCACATTTATTGATTTGCATATGTTGAACCACTGTTGCATCTCAGGAATGAATCCTACTTGATCATGGTGTATGATCTATTTAATGTACTATTGAATTTGATTTGCTAGTATTTTGTCAAGAATTTCTGTGTCTATATTTATCAGAGATATTGGCCTGTTTTCTTTTTTGTAATGTCCTTTTCTGGCCTTAGTATCAGGGTAATTCTGACCTTGTAAAATGAGTTTGGGAGTGTTCCCTCCTCTTTGGCTTTTTTGGAAGAGTTTGGGAAAGATTGATGTTAATTCTTCTTAAAATGTTTGGTAGAATTTACCAGTGAAACTAAGTCCTGGGTTTTTCTTTGTTGGGAGATTACTGCTTCAATTTTCTAACTTGTTTTTCATCCATTTAGATTCTACTTTTTCATGATTCGGTCTTGGTAGGTTTTATGTTTCTAGGAATTTATTCATTTCTTTTATGTTGTCTAATTTGTTAGCCTATGGTTGTTCATAGTAGTCCCTTATGATCCTTTGTATTTTGATGTTATCTGTTGTAATAATGTATCTGCTTTCATTTATAATTTTATTTATTTGAGTCCTCTCTCTTTTTTTCTTGGTTAGTCTAGATAAAGATTAGTCAATTTTGTTTGTCTTTCCAAAGAACCAACTCTTAGTTTTGTTAATAGTTTCTATTGTTTTCCTATTCTCTATTTCATTTATCTCTGCTTTTAATTTCCTTTCTTCTGCTAACTTTGGGCTTAGTCCCTTGTTCTTTTTCTAGTTCCTTGAGGTGTAATGTTGTCTACTTGAGATCTTTGTTTTTCTTAATGTAGGTATTTATTACTATAAACTTCTCTCTTAGAACTGCTTTTGCTACATCTCATAAGTTTTGATATATTTTTTTTATTTCCCTCTGACTTCTTCTTTGATCCATTGGTTGTTTGGGAGTGTGTTGTTTAATTTCCTCATACTTTGTATAAATTGTATTCAAGAAGAATATCAAGACAGGGACTCAGTGTAATCACTGCCAGTTCAAAACCTTGCTAGTTTGACTATTAGGATTTCCCAGAGCTGTGGAATTAGGACAGGAGATTTGTGGTTTACAAAAGGCTTCATAGGAACACTCTACTTATCCCATGATATAAGTATTATATTTCTGTAGAGAATTGAAGTTTGGGGCTTTTTATTTGCATTGACATCTTCCTCATTCAGAAATGTTCCTTGGTTTCTGTATGTGTCAATATAAATGCATTAGGAAAAAACTGCTTTGATTTTTGTAATGATCTGGACTTGGCGGAAGGATATGCTGAGATCATAGCTAAGGTCAAATTGAAGCAGCTTTTTGAGTTCATATTGTAAGAAATATATTTTTCTACCTAAAATATAGTTTAATAATTTTCTGGAGAAGCACATAGGTGATTTCTTAATATAATATCATTTTCTTTCAATTGCATTCTTTTTCTTAAAAATAACTCTTTATTCTACTCTTAAATAAAATTTTTTAATAAAAAGTTTGAAAAAAAAAAAACAGAAAAGGAAAAGTAAAAGCTCTTTGTAGTTCTTCTACCTAGAATATACTTTGACATAGTTTCTTTTCATCTTTTTGGATGTATTTTCTTCAGTGTTGCTGTGATCATATGTCATATTTAAAATGGTATATACCTCTTTTGGGAAAATATCTGGTATCCGAATTATAAAAGTAAAATATGTTCTTTGTAGAATATATGAAAATACAGAAAAGTATACAAAGGTTTAGATTCTGGCAACATGGCAGAGTAGATGTTTAGAGAAAACTCTACCAGTGCAAAGATGAAATGGGCGCTTAAATAGATGGTAGATCAGAGAACATTTTCCTTCAGTGAAGCTGAGACTCCCTGAAAGGCAAAATACTTAGGGTGGAGGCAAAACCAGGGAAAAACCTAGTTGCCTCAGTAAGCATGTCCAAAAATGTAAATAAACATTTTTAAAGTAATAATAATAATGTCTAATTTCAGAAACTGAAGTATCAAAAAAAAAGAATTAAAATTTTATATATTAATTGCATATAATTCACTAACTCACTGTGAGTGTATATGAGAGAGAGTGAGAGATATTGAAGAGGGGTGAGGAGAGGAATTACTGCTCTAATATCTTTGTATTGTTCAGAAAAAAGATAAAGAATAAATTGGTTTTAGGTTTTATGTTTTCAATGCATGTTAATGTGTCCAGGGTAAGCACTAAAAGAATAGAATGGAATGTGCAACTTCCAAGCTAGTAGAGAAAAAATGAAATGGAAATGGGGTAAAATCCAAAGAGGAAAAAATACAAGAAGGCAAATAGAAAGTAGAAAATAAGACCGAAATGAATCTAAAATTTTTGGATAATCACAATAAGCTTTCAAAAAATTAAACTTTTTGGTTAAAAGATAAAGATTGTCTCACTGAATTTTTAAAAATCCATCCAATGGCTATTTACCTTAAACATACCGAAAATATAAGAACAAAGCAAGATTAAATGGAAAAGCATGAGAAAAAAAAATATGCAGGCAAATAGCCACCCTCCCCCCCAAAAAA
>NW_011888796.1:3035363-3037848 GCF_000151845.1 Pteropus vampyrus
TCTTCCTACAGCTATGCTTTTGTGGAGAAAAATAAAAGAGATTTTTCTAGCAATTCTCCTGGGACAGCAATATATCCACATGGAGTTTGATCATTATTAGCAAGGACTGGAACGACATTATTATTATTTTGTGATGTTATTAGACAAAATTAGCAATCACTGAGGACTGAGGTTTATGGCTCAAGACCCAGTTTCCTAGCATTTGAAGGTGTGAGAACAAAAAGGGAAAAATAATGTGAAAGAAATGTAAAGAAAGCTGGTCCTCTGACCACAGACTTCATCTGAAACATAATGTAACTCTGACATCTAAACTGTGTGGAGGGGAGCCATGAATCTTTCGTTATTGTAATTTTTATCTTCCCTTGGATGAAATAATTTTTCAAAAGTTCTTTTCAAGGATATATTGGTGGTATATATATTTTTTAGTGCTATATATCTGGAAATGTTTTTTGTTGTCTTCCCAAGTAAAAGAAAACCTATTTATTGAAAATTCTTAAGAACCTTACCCTCTCATTCTCACAAACTAGTATTTGTATTTTTCTGGGTCACGCGTATATATGTAAAGGTATAGAGAACATTCTGAAAGGACAAATAAAGAAATTTTCAACAGTAGTTATCTCTGTTAAGTAAGGAATCGGTATTAATGTGTTATGTGTCTGCGTGCGTGTGTGTCTGTGTGTGTACTGTGGATAGTGGTCAAAGACCCTTTTAAGGTTGACTGTAGGATTTTAATTTTTTAAAGCAAGGAGGGTATGAAGCATTCCAAGCAAAGTTAAAACTTAAAGCAATCTCTTGGGTGATAACATTTTTCTTTCAAGAATCTGTAGACATTATTTTATTACCTCTGGCATTTGATTCAATAAATTTCTTCAATAATTTTTGAATGCCAACGATGCATCATTGTGAAGGGGATACCTTAATGAGGAAAAATGGACTTCATGGAGCTTACAGCAAACTGGAAGACAGAGCCACTAATCAAGCAATCAGAGGAGAGAAAAAAATAGTGATCTTTGAAAGAGAGCTATGTAACGGGAGAACTGACCTGGTCAGGAGGTCAGAAGGAGAAGTGGCTGTAAGTGTGAAATTCCTGTGGTAGGAGGTAAACTTGGCATCTCTGAGGAACTGAGCAAAAGTCGGTGTCTGGAGAGCAGCAAGTGGAGCTGGCAGGTAGAGAGGGGTCAATCTATGGAAAGCCTTATAAGCCACTCTAGGGATTTGGCTCTTGTCCTGGGAAGCAGTTGAATGGTGTAAATATGGGAGTGACATGTCAGATTTGAATGACAAAGAGGCCACTTTGGATGCTGTATGAAGAATTAAATGCAGAGGACCAAGGGAGAAAGTAGGAGGATGAAAGAGGAATCAATGGCAGTAGGTTGGGAGAGAGCGAAGGCTGCCTGGACTAAAAAGAGAGTATCTGTAGAGATGGAGAAGGGTATATTTGAGAGACATTTGGGAAATAACAAATGCAGGGCTTCATGATCAATGGGTTATGGGGGTGAAGGAGAGGAAACTAGACCACTCCTAGTTTTTGGCTAATGTGACTGGAATGGATGATGATGGGGACATCCAGAGGTGTCGTGGGAAGAGAACCATGTGTGGAGAGGCTATCATACATTTAATTCTGGGTGGGTTGAATTCAATCATTATTTAAAATGTTTAACTGGAGATGTTGAGCAGACAGTGGTTCTGCGGATCTAGACCCAAGGACAGGTCGAAACTGGAGATCTGATTCTGTGAGTCAGGCCACAGAATCCTGAGTTTAGTGGAAAGCAAAACCCCGGTCTTCATAGAGGCTCTGTACTTGGAGTAGATTAGTGACCGATGGGAACCAGAAATCAAAAAAGCCTCCCAAGTTTAATGCTTCTATCCTGCTCTTTCTACCAAGAAGTTCCCTCTGTCTGCTTTTGACGTATCCTCAGCTAGGAATCCAGTCTTCATCATCTATTAGGGAAACATAACCTAGGCCTATCGAGAGCAAGAACCAGTCCCTTATGAGTCAGGTAATGTCACTCTGTTCCTTTGCTACACCATTTTGGAAATGCTTTGCTTTTGTTACAGATGAGGCTGACCAAGACAAGAGGGAGGAGCACTTGAATTACTGGCTGGGAGCCCAAGGAAGGTGATTTGAGTGAGGCCTGTGTTGAAGATGGTTGCTTTTTACAAGAGCAACCTGACCAGAATTGCAGCTTAGTTGCTGCCTAGGTCCTTCACTTCACACTGACTCTATTAGCTTTGGACTCTTCAGGGAGGAAACTCCTAATTTCCTGGGAAGGGTGTGAAATGTGAGTTCATGACTTTTTGTCTAGGTTAAAGACTCTCATGGCCAGGAGACAGCCAGTTTGGAGTGTGACTTTGGACAGGCGTCCTCTGTGTCTTGTAGGCCAGGGACCAGGACCAACTGCTCTGAGCAGCTGTGGAACTAGGTCTGGGGAAGGTGGAATGAAGGGGCCTGTTGTTGTCTCTGTCTCCAGTGCCATCTCGATAA
>NW_011888796.1:3037898-3039202 GCF_000151845.1 Pteropus vampyrus
TCAACTTTTAGTGAATTCAACTGTTAGTGAATTATATGCAATTATACTATTGTCAGATAAAATAGGCTTTAAGGCAAAAGGCTTTACTAGAGATAAAGAAGGTGTATATTACTTCAAGTTTCAGTTCAGGGGGAAGATATAACAATCTGAATCTTGGATGGACCTATTATATAGTTTTAAATTAATGAAACTCCAAGGATAAGTAGACAAAGCTACGATCAAAGTGGAAGATTTTTAATACACATCTTGTATTCATTGACAGACCAAGTAGATAAAAAACCAAATCAATAAGAACATAGAGGATTTGCATAATACAAATCGCAAGCCTATTCTAATGGGCATGTAGTGCATTTCACTTAACAAATAAGGAGTACGGATATCCTCATTTTCTGGAAGTTTGTATTAAGCTAATATGCTTTTATGAAAGGTCTACATTAGTACATCAGTATGTGTTTTCACTAACCAAAAGATATCTGAAGAGGATTTTCACTTTTACCTAGGAAGTATTACTATACTAATGTAGATCTTTTATAAAAGCAAAGTGGCTTAATAGGAACTTTCAGAAAGCAGGGGATACCATTTGCTTTATGCCATTTTAGCTTACAAAAGTTCTCATAGGAACACCCTACTTTCAGATAGCAGGAGAAACCTGTATATATTTATATTAAGTTCTCATGGAACATTTATAAAAATTGATACTAGTAATTAATCAAGTCTATGAATTTTAAAGATTTGGTATTATTCAGCTCATATTTAATGATTGCAATGCTGACAAATTAGAAGTTAAAAACCAAAAAGATAACGTAAAAAGATGCACATTTGTAAACTTTAACACCTCTAAATAATCCATATGTCAGAAATCACATGTATTTAAAAATATGTTAAAGCAAAAAGCAGTAGCTGAATTGAGTACTAGCCAAGTTGTTATTAAAGATTTGTATACATCAACAGATGTATAGATGTATACATGAGATTCAATCAAAAAAATGACTTCTCAAGGATAGAATTTTTATTCAGGATGAGAAAAAGTAAGATTAGGTAGTTAACTAAATTAATGGATTGGCAACTTCACAGGGAATTAGTGCTAGGTAGTCTTAGTCTGTTTGCTCAGTCTTTATATTCAGATCTTAAAGACAGAGTTTATGCTCAGATCAGTACTTATTCATAAAACTATTAGTGCTATTTTACTGGTATCCATAGCTTTTTGTTTGGGAATTATTGAAAAATTTAAATCGGGTATAGACTGTGACAGATTGTGGTGGTTGTAAATGCTAGCAATGCACAGATTGTAGGTATTACTTACA
>NW_011888796.1:3042595-3111357 GCF_000151845.1 Pteropus vampyrus
TACCAAGAAGTGCTCTCTCTCAGGGGGCCAGAGAACCAATGCTGAATGAACTGTTAAAAACATAATTGTGGAGTCTAGACATTAATGAATGCTGACACGAGTCCATACTTAAATTTCTTATCTCAATTAGATCCTCACTCTTCTTTGGAATCCAGCTACCCTAGCTGCTGGCGGTATTGTCATTAGCTGGAGGCTGACAGCGCCCCTGGAACTGAGCTTATTAAGAATAAATGAACCTTGGGTTCAGACCCCTTAGGGGTTTGGCTTTCTGAAGCTAGGAACAAATAAAAACTCAGCTGCCTAGGCTTTGCATTATTACATTTTCTGGGTTATATTGGTCTTCAGGGAATCTGCTTGATGCATTTCTAAGTTGTTTGTTTTGTTTTTTAACAGAATAGATCAGATTTTAAACAACCCTCAATTATCAGAGAAGCCTCTTTTAAAGTGGGAGTTATAGGCAGCAAGATGAGTATTTGAAAATGCTCATCTCTCAGTCAATACGTCGGGTCTCGAAGCCTTGGTCCTGCCTGCTGACTTAAGTGTGTAGCCACAACTTTTTGCTCCAGTTAGCATTTGTTGGGTCCAACATAGCTCTAAGCTAGGAAATAGTTTCTAATTTTCCTACTGCCTCATCAGCAAAATTGACAGTTAAATTCTAATTACTGAGGCTTTATTACTTTTGAAGATGTGAGAAGCAGAAAAGAGCACAGCTGCGGCCCTCATCCCAGGTGGAGTTTGCAGGCCCGACAGATAGAGGAGTCAGCTTTTGCCTGTTAACTGAGGACAGTTTAATCTGGAGGTGACAATGAGATCAAATTTGAAAGCCCCTGAAGTTCATGTCTGTGAATAACTGCCCTTTCAGGAGTATACGCCAGGGTTCAGCACTTTCTCAGTTAAGTGTGATCTAAAAGGCCAAGGGGAATAAAATTTTAAGAAGCTAAGCTATTGGGGTGAGGCAGATACAACCGGTCATTGTGATTGGACAATTTATCTACCAGTGTATTTGCATGTCTCCCACTTTCTTGGAAATGCCACTTCCAAGAGGCATTAGAGCTCAGCCTGATGAAAACGTAGCTTAGATAGGGTGGAATCGTGGTGATTTCTTGGTACGTGTGGTTGTGTGGGCAGAGGCAGCCAGCTGAAGGCTTTCTAGGCTGGGGTCTTTGTTGAATCCTCGGATAATTATTTTGTGGCCACATGTTTACATGTTTCTATTTCCTAAAATGAATGTTTACTTCAGAAAAGATTCCTGTTACAGCCTAACAGCCCCATTTCGGGAAGCCCACACTCCATGGTCCTTTTCTTTCCACGTGGGCCCTAGCTCAAGGTGGTAATTTACCAAGAGAGCGTAATTATGCAATTGAAAACTCTTTAAATTGGATTGTCTGAGAAATGTCCTGGAGCTTCTCACAATAAGCCAGGTGCGAGTATAAAACAATGAGACTGATGTTTAAATTTTTATATGTAAGACAAAAGCAATGATTCTGAACTCTGACTTCCCTCTCCCCCAACTTAACTTAGGGTAATTAAGACAGAACCCTGGATACTTTTTGTAGTGCATTGCTCTATTTTATGCAAATTTTCATCAAGGGGTCCCTTCTTTATTTGTTTATTATCTCTAAGGATGAAAGATCTCTCCTGGTCTGGGCTTGTTGAGGGAGAAGCAGAAGTTTTCTTCCTGGACCCTCACTGGGCACATGGTTGCTCTTAGAATCCTCTCAGCTCCTGAACGGAAGAGTTGGTTGGGATGCACAGTCAAGTTTCTAGCATTTTGCAGTCTTTTGTTTTAATTTTGTCCTTTTTCCCAAAAAAAGGATGGATCAAGATAATGATCCAGCTTTCTACTATTTTATCCAGAAACCTTTTACTCATTCTAGTAATAAAGAGCTAGTATGGGCCTAAAAATCATCTAAGTTTCTTAGTAGCATCTTAAGGCACTAGAAATTAGGAGGGGCATTTGGCAACACAAGCATTTCTGACATAGGGGTTATGCAAACTAGAACATATACATTTCAGATGGCTGTTACTTCTCTTCAAAGTGGTCACCTTCAAACTCCATGAACTTATTTCAACAATGGTGCCGTTATTCAGAACGCCCACACGTCCTCTATTCTGGAGTTGCCCTCTAAACTGGTTGGCAAATCATACAGCCCATCTCAAAATGATGCGCAATCTCATTTTTAAACATCAAAACCAATATTTTCCCCACCGGTATTACATAACTGGATCACCTCCACTCATCTTTATCTATCAAATTGAGCTCCAAATAACTTCAGTTTCTCAAAACAATATCTACCCTCGAAGGATGAATACATATTGGCCACTATGAATGGGATTCTAAAGAAAATGTCTCAGGCTATAAAAGCAATTCCTAAAATGAAACTCTGTGAATTTTTAAAATGGCAATAATATTTGACTAGTATAGAGACTCTCAGACTTCTTTGGAACAAATAATACTTGTTTAGATGTGCAAGTTCTAATAAGCTGGTTTTAAAGAGAGTCTCACATGGTCAGGGAAATGAGTTAAGTTGGTTTAAAAAGATTGTCTCATTTGATCTGGGATATGAGATAAATGGATCCCAGCCCTGCCAGCGAACACGGGCAAAGGGCTTAGCATCTCTAGGTTTCTGATTCTTCACATTTAAAATGAAGAGTTTAGATCAGAAAATCTCCAAGGACTCTTTTAGCTTCAATACACCACTATTCATTCATCAAACATTTATTGGGCAACTACTGTTAAGTGTTAGTGTTTTAGAAAAAATAATAGAAAATCCTCATCCTAAAAGATCTCAAAATCTAGCTAGGAATGTGGATGTATACAGTTTTTAAATCATCAATATCATCAGATGATATTCTCCCTGATATATGATATAAAATAATAAAATATTTGTTCCTGGGTAAACTGGCTACTTGTTCACCAAATATTTTTCTTTCTCTCCTGGGGATACTTTTTCCAGACTCCCTTGTAATAACTCAGGTGCGGCCAAGTAACTAGAGTCTGGTTAGTCAGATATAGGCAGTAGTGACAGATGCCACTTTAGAACTGGTCCATGAAACCCTCCCCTGTGTGAGCCTCCCTTCTCATTTTCCATCTCCAGTCTAAACAGAACACAGAGACAGATGAGTATGGAGCCTCAAGAGGAAGGAGCCTGGGGCCCTAAATGACTGTGTAAAACAAAGGGTTCCCCCACACATCCTGACAACCTGCACTGGACTGTGATATAGGAAGAAATAGCATATATTGGGTCAGTCCACTGCACTTTGGGGATAAGTAGTTACAATAGTTAGGTTACCTTGCCTGATATATTTATCTCATAAAGGAAGTCTTTAGATGATGATGGTGAAGGCAGATAGCCATTATAACAGTACTTCAAGTGGGCCAAAAGCTAAAGGGAATCCTGGGGGAGTGGGCTTTAAAGGGAAGAAGGCAGCATAGAAGTGAGTCGGGGGATAGAGCAATGAGGAACAGACAATAGCATAGTAGAATAGTTGATTGCCTAACCCCAGGATTCGTTTTAAAAAAATTACTTGAAAAAAAAAAGGGGGGCTATGCAGCACTTTTAGAAAAAAATAGGGAGGTGATGGCCAGTTTTGGAAAATTAATCCCCTGTTTTCTACCCTCTTTAAAAGTGACCTTCAGTTACTTATGAGAGTTCTGCAGACAATTGACTCACTGACTCACAATTGTTTGACCCAGATAATTGACTCACAATTGTCGCTTAAGGTCTTCTGCCCTTGCCTCTTTGCTGCCACACAGCCTTTGTGGTTCATGACTTTTATGACAGCTGTTCTGCTGGACACAGCTGTCCTCCCCAGGTGACCACCATTGATGTTTCCTTTCTGGCCCTGGAGGAGGGAAAATACTGCTTAGCTCCTGTCTAAACACCCCAAAACAAGTGTTAAGGGCTTCTGATTCAAAATGTACAAACAGCTCACTCATAGACTCCCTTTATCCCCTAAACTGTTTGAAAATTTAGGACTTAGAGAAAACACAGAAAGGAATAAGCTTACAATGGCAAAGAGTTTGGAAAGAGAGATCATTGGTGAGTAACTTATTTCAAGAAATTCCCAGAAGAGGGAGAATTGAAATGTGTTGATTGATGAACAAAACGGAGGAAGCCCCAGTGGGGCTTGCAGGAGAGGTAGAAGCTGATTTTACCTATGAAACACTTAAGAGGTTCTGCACTCTGAGTCGATAGATGTAGAAGGTAGTAGTGAGAGGGAGCTGAAAAGAGAAGAACTGATGGAAGTCAGCCCCGTTCTCCTCTTCTCCTTGGCCTCCTTTTATAGAACAACTGGTAGCTTGGATTTACTCCAAGAATAAAACAAACAAACAAACAAACAAATAAACAAACAAAAGCCAAAAACATAAAGGAAAACCAAAACTGAACAATGTTTGTTTTCTCTAAATAAAAAGAACAAACAATCTATAGAGGTCTAAAACCTTTGATGGATATCACTGCCCCAGAATAAAGCATTTTTTTGTTTTGTTTTGGAATTTGGGCAGCTTATTCTTCACCGATCACCCTAAAGCAAAGACTGCCATTAAATATATTCCAACCAGATACACAAAGGTTGCAATCAGCTTTAAAATTCAGGGCTGAAGTCTGTCAGGGAAAATAATCATACACTCCTATACCAGCAGAAGGAAACTGTACTAGCTACCTAGAATAATTAGCCTTGTCCCTTATTCTTGAATGTGAGTGAACAATATATGAGGAAGAAGAGCAGTATGTAAAAGAAGGACAAAAATAAATATAACTGACCCCAGAGGAGCTACTTCAGGAAACAGAAGATAACTTAAAAATCTGATTATGTCTTCACAGAGAATCCAAAAGACATTGTATTCAAGACAAGAATAGAATGATATAATAAATGGTCAAAGAATTAATTCTTGTAATAAAAAAAGCTAAAAATCTTAAAAATCAATAGCAAATGTTATTAAGAAAGTCAAAGCAATATTCTAAACTGTAGAGCAAAAAGATAGACAGAAACCAGGAGAAAAAAACACGTGAAAGAGATCAACCCGGGGTTCAACATATGGCTAGCGGTAGTTCCAGAATTGAGACTATATAATATAGGGTAGCATTTTTTCTTTTAATGTGAAGAAAATTTCCAAGAGTTAAAGAAAGGTACAAGTCTTCAGTTTGACAGGGCTTAAGTGCTGAGCAGTATGAAAGAAAAAGGATCCACGCATAAGAATAATCTCATCAAACTCAGAAAGGTCAGAATAAACAGAGGACCCTGACAGCTTTCAGGATGAAACAAATTAGTGAATAAGGCAGCCTGCACTGTAACAAAAAATCAGCTGGCATCAGCAACATCAGATGCTAGAAGTTAATGGAGCAATGCTGTAAAGTTCTAAGGGAGAATATTATTTTGACCTAAAACTTTATTTGACCTAGAACTCTGTATCCTGCCACACTGTTAATCAAGTGGAAAACTAAAATACATTATTAGACATACAGGGCCTCAGAATATTTCCTCTGCAAAATATGGGAATGATTCCAGCAAAAATGGGAGGGAAGAAAGCCATGATTAAGGAAAGAGTGGTTCTAACCCAACGGTGTGGTAAAGCAAGTCCATTGTGGCAGCTGTGCATCAGGCCTGGAGAACAGTTGGTCCACAGGAGAGAAGGCTTTTGGGGGTTGTCTCTGGGTAAAATGGGGTTTCCATGCAACATTCTCATTGAGAAGCAGAAAAAACTTGAGTATACTCTTAACAGTTTATTAATCTTCTTTCAACAAGAAAAACAAAAGGCAATCATAAATCTCAGGAAAAAAACAGTGACCCAAAGTCATGGTCACATAGAAAGCTTATTATAATGTGACATGACTGGAGCATTGATTGAGTGTCAGGACAGATAATCTACTTGACCTCGACACTAACAATATTCTCCAAATGTCCCAGGGGTTATGACATTGTATCTTTAGAAAAGGAAAAGTAATTATAAGACACCATTTGACTCTGGAATGAATAATATTTACATAGTAATAACAGCAAAAGTATTTATTGGCTTGTTAGTTTTTAACTCAACCTATAAAGAAAGTGTGGAAGACTTAATTAAGGTTATAGAATAGTATTTAAATGTTATTATCGTTAATGATGTTTAAGAAAATAAATGATAGAAATATAGATAAGAAAAGAAGTAGGGACCAATAAGATGGTAAGTGGTAAGTGACAGTCAAGAATACTACCAAAAGTTGATAGAACAAAAAAATAGGTGTATATATATTATTCAAAATTATACTGGCTGCCAATAGATGTCGTGGATAGTTGAGTGCTCCTATTTATTCCTGATAGAAAACAGAAGGTAGTAGAAGAAAGACTGTTGTCATATTCAGAGCCCATCGCTAAGCAGTAAATAATCATGTTAATTGCAAAGAATATTGACTGGAGAATATTTTTAAATTAATGAGTACAGAAATACAGTGCCTTTTAATTACTAAACATTTTCTCTAAAGGGGAGGGGCCCTCTAGGGCACTGACTTAATGTTTTTGGTGCTTGAGGCACAAACAGAGTAAAGGGTACAAATATTCCAGGTTTCCAACTGCCCTGATTGTCTTCGATAATCATAAAACTGCTGGAGAAATATTGTGTTAAAAGCCAAAGAAGGCCAATTTCCAGATGCACCACTGAGCACAAGTGAGAGCATTCTGCCAGCATGTTTGATTGCGGCAGCCTCCCCATGCTTAACTCAAGTGGCACTTGCTGGGAACATGGGGTTAGAGGTAGCAGCTCCCATAGAGAGGCCCCAGGAGGCCACAGAGGCAACCTCTAGGCCTCCACTGACCAAGACGCCCCTCCTGCTGAACCATCCTTTTAGATTTGGATGCCAGAGGATGTTTGCCTGGGGCAAGTGTCTTGTATAAGGCACATGACAGCTTCAGACCCATGTCAGTGCTCTGCTTGTTGACCAATGAGGCAGTGGAACTAAATGAGTGGCAAGGACAGTCCTTCTTGGTCAGGTTTTCTTCTGAACTGTCCTGAAACATGAGTTTCTCATTCTGAGGAAAGAGATACTTGCCCATTCAGGGAGAATCTCCTGCTGACATTGGGAAATCCATTAAGCCTGACACCCTCAGCAGGAGGCCCATTAAACTGGGCCTTTTGTCAGGCATCTAAGTCTGCTTTTCTGCTTGGTGATATCTTCCACTTTAAAGTAGAAATTGGGTCAAATAATCTATACTTATTGCCTTTCCTAAAATGGAAAGAATGAACTTCTGTAAAATAGTTTTTAAAAATAATATTTAATACAACCCAAGAGATATACTCAGCTAATTGACAATGGGTCTCTGTCATCCTAATTATTCCAAATAGGCTAAGCTTTGCAAGCCTGTCATGACCACAGCCTCATGCTAAGGGATTCTCATGCACCGCTTTCTGATTATGGAAGTAGTGGCTAAGTTCTTTGTCATGGAACCGTAACTTAAACCGATTAGACTAGTAGCAGGTGTCCGAGGTATAGATGAGGAAGTCCACAGGCTGGCAATGGTGGACTGTGATGTCACATGGCATGAAAGCTCTGCCAAACAAGAACATCATCAGCCTTTCTCAGAAATCTGAATTGGAACTAGGAACAGAGGGTTGACTAGTTTGTAGGAGGAACAGAAATGGGACAGCACACTGAGAGAAGGTAGGACATAATATCATGATACAGAAGAGTCCAGGAGTGCATAATATCCATGAGCATACAAGTTACGAGGTAGAGAAGAGTCACTAGAGTAGAGTCTGACTTGGTTTGTGGGGACAGGAGCGGCAGAAGCAGAGATGGAGAGGACCTGCATCAGTGCTAATGGTGGAGTTCAGAGTAGGGATCAATGAAAGCCTTCAGCTGGGAGACTGTCTGAACTAGGCCCCTCTATTCCCTCGAGGCCTAGAATGCGTGTTTCTGGGCTTCGTGGCGCCCCCTTGCTTTCATGCATGTCCTTATGACAGACATTCATAGTATGAACTAATCTAAATAGGTCTCTGTTTCTTGCAACCCAAAGATCCTGGCTAAACATGCCAACCCACTCATCCAGTCTTTCTAGAAAATTTAACCTCTGTCATTCTTGAAGCTCTATCTCATCTGGTCATTTGTGCACACAGGCAGTCCATTCTGAGACCTCCATGGTTCCTTTCAGGCCCATCACTATACCTCCCATACTATGTTTACAGCACTAGAACCTTCACTGTGGCTGGGAACCCAGGCCTAGGGACCTTTTCTCTGAGTGTGGCATGTACTGTCCCTCTGAGGTCTGGCTCTTGCCTGAGAACTTACTCCTGGAAATGATGAGCAGTCCAAGCTCTTTCTCTTCCTCTCCTGGGCCAGTTAGGAAACCTTTGATTTTAAGTCAGACAGAGCCTTCCCCTGTAAAATTCATCTGGGTGATAGATTAGACAGGAAGCTCAGTACCTGTGGGAAATCTGTAACTGGAACTCGAACATACACACACACACACACACACACACACACACACACACACACACAAATGTGAGCATGTGTGCGTATGTATGTGTATGCTCATGTGGTTTAATGTCATCTCTAAAATAGTGTTTTCTCTCAGAATGGAATAGATTGTGTGCACACTGTGTCTGAGGTAACATCGTAAGTATAAATAAGCTGGTAGGATTTCTGGAGTTTCCCTTGGTTGAGTCCCAAAGCG
The DNA here is from genome assembly GCF_000151845.1 of Pteropus vampyrus. Lineage (NCBI taxonomy): Eukaryota > Metazoa > Chordata > Mammalia > Chiroptera > Pteropodidae > Pteropus > Pteropus vampyrus. Next base: position 3,051,245 of record NW_011888796.1, read on the forward strand.
GAGAGGAGCCATGTGGATTAGAGACACTTGTAAAATAAATTCTGCAAAGCAAGTCAATGAAGTATTAGCTTAGTCTCATTAACTTTAGAGAAACCCCAGATGAGGCTTTATTTCTAACATATCTGGTTGCAGTAAAAACCTGCAAATGCCTCTTGTTACCACTAAATTGCTGCTCATATATTCCTGACTCTGGACCTCTGAAGAAGGAACTAAGTAACCGTGGACTTGGGGATACTTTTCTTTCTGGGCTCCTGAGTTTCTCTGCTAAGTGCCTTCCTGCATGTCCTCCAGAGCGAATGGAAGTGGCTCCCTCTTCCCACGTTTCTTTCAGTCGTTTGCTAACAACCTTGAAACTATAGTCCTGTCCTCTCCTGTTGGAAGGTACCGGCTCATCCATTCCAAGGTTTTCTAAAATGTGCCTTTTGTGCTTTGTGGTGGGAGAGGGGGAAAGGCATAGTGGAATAATTGTCCTTTGTCCAGCGCTTCAAGTCTGGCGTATTCAGGAGTCTCATGTACATCATGTCATCTGACTTCGCACAGCCCTGCAGTGGTGGGGCTCTTTATTTACAAATGTGAAAGATGGGGCTCAGAGAGATGGAGGGATTTGCTCTGAGTCTAAGAGCAGAGCTGGAACTGGAAGCCAACTCTTCTATTTCCAACCCCTGCGCTCTTGGCCTCCTTCTCAACAGCCACTAGTCAATGTGCATATGATGAATATTTAACGTGAAATGAGTATTCTTCAGGCCCCATGTAAATAACAAGTATCAGGCACATTCCTTGCCCTTAAGTAGCATACAGTTAAGTATTTACGTCTGTGACACCTTGCAATCCTTGCCCATAAAAGCTTACAGACTAAAAGGAAGTCATTGTCAGCATTCTGCCCCCTTATTAGGTACAGAGAACCCAGTTCGTACCTGTTTTTCTTTGCTCACTAGCTCTAAGTGAACAGACCCCTGGAACCCCGACCCATCACAGGGCTTGGAGAGGATGATGCGATGTTCTCCACCAACCATCATCTTTTCCACTTTTCTTCTCTTCTTTCTCTCACTCTGAGCAGGAGCCTGAGGTCAGTCTGCCCTTTGCTAGGCAGGGAGAGGATGGAAGAAGCAGTTTGGTGCTGATCCGGGGCACAGACGTTGTGGTCACACAGAGTACCTCCACTTCTTCCCCAGCTGTTGATAACCTTGATTTAAATGGAGAGAAAAGAGGAGTTTGGGTCGGGAGCGGATAAGAAGGAAAGAGAGGGAAGTGGTGGAAGCGGCAGTGTCCGCCCCTCGTTCGTTCCTTCGCACTGGGTTTGACTCCCCTGAGACAGAAAATGGAACGAGATGTCTTTGTGGCAGTTGGGCTAGGGGTGAGGCCAGGGGCTCCCAGGAGGGTTTGGAAATGCTGAGGCTCTGATCCCACAGTGCTATTGGGGCCCCAGAAAAAAAATGTGGCCCAGATTGGAAGAAAGACATTCTCTCTGACTCGGCACATGACCTTGCACCAACAGGCTACCCAAGACCAGCCAGGGATGGCAGTCCCCGGCCCAGACAGGGCATCCTGTGATGAACACAGGCTGCAGTGGTCATGGGAAGGGACATAGCATAGTTGTGGCTATGAACAGATGGAAACAGGAGCCTGAAAAGAACAAAGCAGAAGCCCATGGTGCTGAAGCTGACAGACAGCTCTGTGGGCATCTGTGTGTATTCCATAGTAACATGGTGACAGTGGTCAAGTTTCAGCATGAGTGGAGGCCTTGGAATCAGGTGACATGATCCAGGTGACATGCTGGAGTGTGAGCACCAGGGGGCTTTGTTATAGGGAGCGAGCTCTTTGGGCACAAACCTTATAAAAGTCGATAATGTTCAAGTATAAAATCTTGTCCCTATTAGAATTTTCTCCGTTTTTCTCTCTATCTCTCTAGTTTTATCTATTTTTTTCTACATACTTCTCGTCTGGTTAATATATGCTGTCTCCTACTTCTGTTCACAAAGCAACAAGATCTCTTTCTTTGTGATTTTTCTCAGCTTGATCCACCATGCAAGCCTGACTTACTCCAGGTCATCTCCACTTGTTCTGAGCAGGAATCATCCCCCAGACTGAGACAATCAATTCATCAAAACCTCCGTGAATGGTTCTCTCTTTTGTACAAGGAACAGACAGCGGAGAGATGCTATTTTAAGCTCCAAGACTGGAGGAGATTTCCTAGGGAGTGAATGTAATCAGAAAAGAGGACAGTGCTTGGAGGCAGTGTGAAGGAGGCGGGGTGAGAAGTTGGTCTCTGAAGTTGGTTCAAAGACTTGCCATCTGACTCTGACCGTACTGACGGGTGCCCAGAGACAAGTGACTTAATCTCCTCAAGGTACCGTTGTCTTTGCATGTGAAATGAGACCCATCTCACCGAGACTCCAATGGAGTGATAAAGGGGTATCTCTGTCAGCTGTCCGGTGCTGTGTATTTATTACCAGCAGTTACTGCAATCTCCACAAGACCCATCTGTACCCTTCCAACATGGGTTCTACCCTGCTGACCTCTGCATTCATCTGCTCTACCTCTTCTCCTGGGTCCTGGATCCCTATTCTGGAGAAATCCCCACTCTTTGCTAGGTCATTCCCATTAACATCAAACACATGCTTTAATAACTCCCAGCTTAGAAAAAAAGTTGCCCTTTCTTGACCCTGCATTTCTCTCCTGCTACAGCCTCATTTCTCTGCTTCTCTTTGCAGTAAAATGATTCATTAAAAGGAATCTGTAATCACTGTCTCCATTTCTTTCATTTCTTCTTGAGATCACCCAAACAGGCTTTTATCCTCACTACTCCACAAAATCAGCCTTGTCAAGGTCGCCGGGGACCTCCCTGCCGCAAATTCAGTGGTTCACTGCCGTTCTTCCTCCCCTCAGCCTCCGGGCAGAGCGTGGCGCTGTTCATTCCCTCTCTGCCTCTCATAACCTTTGGCTTCTGGGACTCTGCTCTTCCAGTTTTCCTCATACTTCATTTACTCACTCTGCTTCTTACAGATTGCTAAATATTGTCTACATCAAAATGCTTTCCTCTTTTCTAACTACATTCCCTCCCCAGGAAATCTCTTCCAGTCGTAGGGCTTTAAATAGCATTGATCTGCTGTCAGTTCCTTGTACAAGTCTCCAGACTTATGTATCCAACTACTTACTCAACATCTCCACATCTTACCTTCTCTTACTCCATATCTACTCCATCGGCAAATTCTGTTGGCTGTGTCTTCAAAATATATTCAGTATTCAACTTCTCGCCTCCCAGCCATAATGATCTCTTCTTGACAACTATACTAGCTTCCTAACTGTTCTTGCATCTACATTTGCCTTCCTGTAGTGAGTACTATGTGACAGCAAGAGTTATCCTCTTAAAATCCTTTAAAAGAGTAATTCTTGTTACATCATTCTCCTGCTCAAAACTCTCCGATAGCTTCCTGTAATATTTTAAAACCTTCGAGGTCCCACACGATCAATCTCTAACTGTAGCTTTGACTTCATCTCTGACCACTCTCCCTCTCCATCACTCTGCTTCAACCCCACTGGTCAACTTACAGTTTGTAGAATATGCCAAGTGTGTTCCCCATTCAGGGCCACTACCCTGGTGGTCCCTGAGCCAGAACAACTTCTCCCAGAGAGTAGATGGCCCATTGTAATCATTCTCTATTGCTGCAGTAGTAGCAGATTACTACAAATTTATCAGCTTTCAACAATTTTGCTCATTATCTCACAGTTCTGTAGGTCAGTAAACTGGCATATAGGGTTGGATTCTCTGCTCGGGGTCTCCTAAAGTTGAAACCAAGCTGTTGGCTACCAGATTCTTATCAGGAGGCTCAGGGAAAAAATCTGTTTCCATGCTCATTCAGAGTGGTGGCAGAATTCAGTTGTTTGTGGACTGAGGTTCCCATTTCTCTGCCTCTCAGCTTTTAGAGGCTACCCACAGTACTTCGCATGTGGCCCCTCCAACTTCGAGCCAGCAAATGTGTGTGTTGAGTCATCACACTTTGAATCGTGCTGACTTCCTCTTCTGCTACTATTTTCTGCTTTGAAGGACTCACCTGATGACATTAGGCCCACTCCCATATTCCTGGATAATCTCTCTTATTTAAGGTCAACTGGATAGTAACCTTATTTAGTGCCTTTTGCCATATAAAGCAACAGAGTAACATATACACAAGAGTGACACCAGGGAACAGAGATCATGGGGACAAAAATTCTCTCTTACATTAGCCATTTGGTCCTAAGTCTCTGGCTCCCTAATTTAAACAGTGCCCCACCACCCTATTCTACCTTCTCTCTCTAATTCCTCTCTCTCTTGCTTTTCCTCGTAGCACTTACCGATGCCTGTATTTGGTTAGTTTATTATCTGTTTCTCTTCACTAGATTGTCAGCTATATGATGGCTGAGACTTTGTTTTATTTACTGCCACATACACAGCACCTAGAATTTTGCCTAAAACATAGCAGCTGCTCAGTAAGTATTTTTTAAATAAATGTAAAGAAATGAATGACACTTCCTCTCCTCAATAATCCAGATTGGCCACTTTAAACAATTAACTAGTTCTCTGTTTCTTAAAATATCTCTCTAGCAGTTTCCCAGTTACCAGTCAGCAGGTATCTGAACACCTTTAGGAAACCTCGCCCTGTTCTGGGCACCCCCTGGGCTATGCTGCGTCTTGGACTTGAGAAACTTTTGATCTTTGGCAGACCCTTGAAACATTCTAAGAGCAAAATAAGTAGTGTGACTTTTCCCCCACAACTCTGATGAAAGAAATGTCATATTCCTGATCAACTTGAATCCGTTTTAAGGCCCCACGCTTCTGGCTGGTAGGAAATATCAAGCCTTTATGATTCATGGGTGATTCAAAAATGAAATAGATCTTTTCCTCATGAAGCTTATTGTTATTAAATTTGATTACATGTACTAATTATACATCATTTTTACATGTCTTCAATGTACAAATGTGTTACATGAGAAATACTGAAAACATGCTATGGGAGTACATGGTTGGGAGAGATAGTGGGCATAGAAATGAATTCTGAGGACCGGGCAATGGAGCTGGGATTGCATATTAGCTAGATCTTGGTGGATGGGTAGAGCCTGGACAGCTGGTGATAGAAAAGACAGGCAAAATTGGGGAGAAAGGTGTAAGCACAAGTGTGCAAAATGAAGAAAAGGCTCTATGTGGGGAACAGCGGAGTGGCAGAGAAGAGCATTAGGAGGCAAAAAAGCAAAACAGCCCTATCACACATACTACCCGCAAATCAATCCCAGGTCATAGATTGTAGATCTGAATGTCAGTAGCCCAAAATAAACTTTTACAAGATAATATAGTACCTCTGGATAGGAAAAGGATTTTTTTTTTTTTTTAAAAACAGGACAGTAAAAATGTAATCACAAAGGAAAAGTGATAAATTGGACTTCATTGGCATTTAAAACCACTGTTCGTCAACAGATGTCATTAAGAGAGTTAAAAGGCAAGCAACACAGTAGGAGAAAATATTTGGAACATATATGACAAGGAACTTGCATCTAGAATGTATAAATAAGTTCTATAAGCCCATAAGAAAATAACAGACAACTCAGTGGAAAAATGGGCAATAGGTTTGAATAGATACATCATAAAAGAGAATATTCAGATAAACAATAAACATATAAAAATTTAGTCATGAGAAATGCAAATTAAAATCACAATAAGATAGCACCTCATATTCACTAAAAGAGGCTAAAACCCGAAACTGATAATACCAAGTTTTGGCAAGAATATGGAGCAATTTGCATTCTCATACATTGCTGGTAGGAATGGAAATTAGCACAAACACTTTAGAAAATAATTAGACATTATCTACTATTATTGAAAATACACATACCATATGATCCAGCAATTTTACTCCTAGGTATATATCCGACAGAAATCTATACACATGAGCACCAAGAAATGTGTATGAGTAGCATTATTCATGATAGCCTCAAATTGGAAAGAACCCTAATTAATATCCCAACAGTAGAATGGATAAATGGTTGCTGTATATTTATGTGATAAAATGCTAGACAATTAAGAAAATGAATAAAATATAGTCACACACAGCAACATGGATAAATCTAAACAACATAACATTGAATGAAAGAAGCCAGCCATTTTAAGAATATGATTTAACTATGATATTCAGGGATAATGTTTATGCGAAAAAGAAATCATAAAGAAGCAAACAGAATGATTCCAAAAAAGTCAAAATGGAGGGGGCGGGGCAGGGGTTGGAGGGGGCTTCTGAATGTTCTCTTCTTGATCTGGGTGGTGGTCACACCAGCTGCACTTTGTGGGAAATCATTACATTACACAGTTTTGATTTCTGTGCCTTTTGTATCTATTGTAGTTCACATTCAAAAAGGAACAAGAAATAAGCCTAGAAATACAGGTTTAGAAGAGACCGTTCAGCATCTGGAATGCTAGGCTGGATCTGGATTTTTATTCTGTAGGGTAGGGAGCTATTGAAGTGCTCATTTTTTGGCAGGAAAGTGATCTTTTTACTTGCATTATAACACTAACAGAAATTTAAATAAAAGGAAAAAATTTCTATAATACCACTATTTTCACTTTTAAGCATTTTTACCACCCTCACTCCATAGTGGATAAAATAAAATATAGTTTTAATTTTTCAATACTGCTTAAAAAGAAATAGGTCATAAGACTATTCCATGTCACTATCCAGTCCTCATAATAATTTTTATTGACTTTATAATATTCATTTGAGTGGATTTATCTTAATTTACTTAACCATCCTCTTATTATTGCTTTAAATTCATTCTGACATTTCATTATTATAGACAATAGCTCAAACATCATTTCCTCACTGAATGATTGCCTTAGACTATGTTATCGGAAATATTACTTTAAGGTCAAAGATTATGAATATTTTAATGAATATTGATATTTGCAAATTACTTTCCAGAAGAATTTTTACTAGTTCATATTGCCAGCCACTATGTATGAACAGGCTCATTCATTTACTCATTCAGCAAATATTTAATGAGCACCTAGTATATGCCATCACTATCTCAGCTGCCAGAGAATTTAATGTCAAATTATAGAGACACAAAAATGGACTACAATTAATTGGGGTGCCAGAGGAGGTCCCTTAGAAGACCAGATCCACGTAGCCAGGTAGATGTGAAATGTGGCTGTGTTTTAAGAGATGTGAAAGTCCATTGGTGGTTATTAAGCAGTGGTTAACATGAATAGAATGGGCTTTAGAAAGATTCATTTGGTCTTCGGTTGTAGGAGAGACTGGTTGGGGGAGTGATGGTGCCAAGGAATGTTGTGTGCTGCTTTGAGGTAAAAAGCAGTGAGGGTTCCTGAACTAGGGGTAAACTGGAGAAAGGAGAGATGTAGTGACTATAATGCTAATTAACAAGTTAGGAGATAATGCATAAGCCATGTAAAGTGTCACAGTACAAACACAAAGTATTATCAGACCACTAGGGTTGACAGTTCCACCCTGCAGATGGCTGATTGACTGTAGGGTCTAATTGTGACACTCTTCTGCCCTGCTCGATACCACACACAACATGATGGTTAGATAATCATGTGGCCCAATTAGTGTGGCTCTGGGAACTTTAATGTCTACATTCCTAATTTTCTGTATATTTAAAAATATGCCCTAAACAATACTTGGAGGTGGCTTTTTGCATCCCATATATATTGTGATTTTTCCCAGGATGCTGTTGGCCTTATACCGTAATAGACTCTGACTGTCAGATATATTTACTCTTGCAACATCATTACAATTTATTGCTGAAAATGAACACAAGTGGCATCGAAATGCCCCTCAGCAGCTTTTACCAGCCCTCTTCATAAAGCAAGGAGGCCATAAATCAGGTAGATGTTAAGCATCCGAGTTGAAGCTGCATCTCTAGGTCTGAGCCCAGAGTCTCTTGGCTGGCACTGATATGTGGCTGGGAACCATTTATGCTCATCCTCTCTGCCAGCACATATGGGACAGCACTAACCAGGAATTACAAACTCGGGATCCTGAAATCCCACAAAATTAATGAATTGTAAAATTTTTACAGAGATGGAGGAAATGCAAGAAGTATAACTTAGGAAAATGGCTTGGTTTAGCAACCCTTAATCTCCTGTCTGTTCCGCTTCTTTTTATGGGCAGTGGGTGTTGAAATCAACATTTAGGCCAGCGCTGTCCCAGCACTTGTGCATCTCTGTGGGGACTGCACATGTCAGTGCGACAAGCTTCCAAACCAACGCAATGAGATTTTGAACGCTCAGCAGACTTTGACTCAACATTAATAATTGCATGTCTTGTAAAACCAGGAGCAAGTCCTGAAAAACTGAAATCTAGCTAAGAGAAACTTTTCTGTCCATATTTTCTTCTATTCCTGTTGCTGCCTGTTAATTTCTCTGATCTCTTCTTCACCTATCTTCACATAATTCATGATTTCCCTGCTTTCCTCAGTATTTTCTTTCTAATCTATAAAACCAACACTTATTTTCCCTCTTGTGTGCCCTCTTGGAACATTGCAAGCTCAGTCAAAAATCTTCTAGAACAACACATCTGTCATCTGCTGAAAACTTACTATGTTCCAGGCATTATGCTCATTCTTTACATATGTCATTTCTATAAGATCACCACCATGATGTACCTGAGAGAGTGGAAACCCAAGCTGCTGAAGTAGTATCCAAGGTCACAAATCAGTAGTGGCTTTTCTCATATCAGCAACTATATTTAACTGACTCTAAAACTTATTTTTCTTTCCATGTTGATTTTCTACCTCCCATCAAAAACTTAACATAATATGAACCCAATTTTGCCCCGTCAAGTATTTGGGAAGTTTGATGCCTTATCAAATTTATTTGTACATCTGCTGTTCTCATTACATCTCTGGCCCCCTAGAGTGGTTAATGCCTTGCTGGGCATCAAGCTATAGCTCTTCTGGGCTCAGAGGTCTGGTTGAGGTTTTTCCAAGACTAAGGAAAATCCTATTTGCTCCAAGCTGCAGACGTTGAACAGCTCAAATGTTGAATATGGGGCCTGTCTTGGAGCTGAAAAACATCCCTAACCGTGTCCCCATCTGGCAGATAAATCTTGCCGTCATCATGCCTGTCACCGACCACATCTCATATGCTCTGAGCTGTCCCTTGAAGAAGGATTGCCTCTCCAGGTGACTTGTTAGGCCTGAATCACTGCTACATACATCACCCAGGCAAATCAGATGAAGTCAAGAGTGAATTCACGCACATGTTGAAGAGTGATTTCAGCAGATAAAATACATAATGTGTCACAGTTGATCTAGCACTCACCAAAGTGACCTTGTTGAGTTACTTATTAGGAAAAAGAAGGGCTTGAGAGAGGAGTAGGGAACCACTATGCAGTTACTGTTGAGTCCACATTAAGGAGAGATCATAAAACGATGCCGAATTTTCTTAAGTTTTCATCTTCTTATAATGATAACTTTCAAACAAACTCAAAAGTAGAGAAAATAGTCAAATGAATCTTCATATGCCCATAAATCAGATTCAACAATTACCAAGATACTACACCATGAAAAACTTAAAAATGACCCAAACTTCAGAGATCAAATCAAAAAATCAAATAATTACTAGGTTCATATGTCTTACAGCATGGATTATATTTGATTAAAAGTTCATGTTCACATTTGAATTTCCTTCTTTTTATTGAAATATGGTTAAAAGTAATTTCCTAATCATTTGTTTATTGCTCTAGTAATTTTCATATAAAAATAAGTATTTATATATGTATATTTTTAAAAAAAGATTTTGTTACATTTGCTTCATTTATTCTTAAAAATCCATTTTTGGGGAGTCAGAAGTAGAATATCAGCTTATAAGCCTTATATGTGCCAGAGAAGAGAAGTAACATGAGTCAAACTGAAACTCCCTGTTGCTTTTTCTCAATAAGTAGATACTCATTCATTTGTTTAAAAATCTCTACTGAATGCCAACTATATGCTAGACTCTGCTAGGCATAGGCAATAAATAGGATGAACAGGGGAAAAGGCACCATGATATTGGAAGGAGTATTGGTGCTGCCACATACTAGGTGCTCAACCAATGCTCACGAATAATACTCATAACAACAACATTATCATTATTATTATTATTATATACTATTAGGATAAGGTCTTCTTACAAGGCTTTCAACCTCATCAGGTGGGGCAAATATTCAAAATAATAGGTGCAGCAACATTAAATACTGTGACAGAATTATCCATTAGGGTGTATTAGGGAAAACAAAGAGGGAATTAATTGTATCTAGGATGGGTAATAATTGAACTGATGCAGTACAGACTCAGTAGGTGCCCTCCAGCTGGTGGCTTGGGGTGCAGGTGGTGGCAATGGAATGGCAATCCAGTGGAGAAAAGAGTTGAATAAGGACACAGAAGTGTAAATGTGTGGAGGATTCGTGGCACTCCAAATAGGCACCATGACTGAACTGATGGTTAGACAGGAGGCCCCATCAGAAACAACCTTTTGTGCCCTTTGAACTATTCTGGAACCGTGGGGAGCCAGTGAAGAATTTCAAGTCACAGAATTTGATCTGGAAGCTGTGAGTGATGTGGGTATCCATAGTGCTTAGAATAGCAGAACCTACTAATTGTTGGGGAAAAAATGCTTAATAAATATTATATCTCATCAAAGTTCCAGAGAGACCTGTTGTAAAAGCTGAAATATGATAGTAACAAGAACCATAAGGACAATGCGTCATCATCGTGTGTGATCAGGTGCTTTCTGATCAATCTTGCCTATAACCAGAGTTCAATACATGCTCCGCTTCTGTGTTCCTATGATCATGAAGTCTGTCATGACCTCCTATCCCAGACACCAAAGCTGGGTGCCTAGAGTCAGTCTCGACTCCTCCTCCAACTTGGAGTACTTCTGGCCCCTTCCCCCTTCAAAGATATAGAAAATCACTAGGTCCTATATTTTATCTCGTATCTAGTGTCCTTGTTCTCACCTCTACTGTCTTAGCACAAGCTCTTATCCTATCTCATCTGGACTGACACCTACTAACTAGTTTCCCTGCCTCCAGCTTTATAAGCTCCCTATTGCCCACATTCCCAAATGGAATCCTGTGAATCTTTTGTTTAAAATTCTTCACTGGCTTCCCATTGTTTACAAGCTACATTTCATTTCAAAGGCAGAAAAGGGTGTTTTTGATGTGGCCTCCTGTCGGACCGCCATTTCAGTCATGACGTCTATTCAGAGTGCCATGGACTCTCCACACATTTATACCTTTATGCCGACTAATGTAATACTGATACTGATGTAATGTCATTAAAAGAGAGGCCCCCATGATCCATTCTCAGAATATGATCATGAACGAAAAACCATAGTCTATCAACTAAAAAAAATTTATAAGTAACTGGTTTTTTAAAAATTGCTATTCTTGGACATTTTAGAGGAACTCGATCTTGGAAACTTTTCTTTTTATAACCCTTTTCCATCCATTTTTCTTGCCTATTGTAAATACTCCCCACTTCTCTTCAGAACCACCCCTGCTTAGCCCTCCCTAAGCCCTTGCTCTGATCACTCTTGTTTTTCTATTCCTCCCTCTTCTCCCTATTCTGTGCTACATAAGGGCCAAAGGACCAGAGGGCCAGAGCCAGCAGCAAACTATCAGACAGACAGACAAAGCCAGATATCTCTTTAGTGAGCAGAGAGAGAGAACAGGCTGGAAATATATACAATTACAATTTGGATTTCATCACACAAAGATAAATAAGCCATCTGTGATGATGGACACCTCGCTCCCCAGTGGTGTGTACATCATAATCATTTTATGTTTATTTTTGTTGTAGGCAACTTTCATCTTGTAGATGACATTGCCAACATTATAATGAGCCAGGAAAGCTTGCTTACTGGAAGAGGGGTTGAGGGCAGCTTGTGTCAGGGGAACTGCCTCTGCCAGGAAGCTGAGACTGTCTGTTTTCTTTCTCTGAATTCACACTTCAGGGTGCCTTTGGCTGGCATCACCTGCGCCGCTTTAGGGAGGTGTTTGGGACTGACTGTCATAAGAGTAAAGAACAGTAAGGCAGCCAGGGCTGAGCCAGCAAACTGCTTCAGCTCTGGAGGTCTTCTTGCTGTTGGTCACTTGTCACTGTTCCCTGGCCTGCTGACCACACATACGCAGCCCCTTCAGCATTCCCGATTTCTGCCTTAGCCTGGTTCCTCACTGAACCACTTGCTCCAGGAGCACCAGGGTCTTCCAGTGTTTATGTCATCTTGAAGTCAGGTGCTGTTTGCTTATCTGGCCTTCAACTCCACTGCTGCTGTTACCCTGCATTCTAAAAGGCCCTGCTTCTCTGGGACCTGCTGCCCCCTGCTTCTGGCCTGACTGCTTAGGACCTAAGAGAATTTAGTGGCAGGAGGTGGTGAGCCAATTAAGGACATGCTAAAGGAATTGTTTAACTTGACAAAGTTGGGCCGAAGAGAAGGTTACTGAGGAGAAAACTTATAGTATCATTTTTGATCTTGGTGGCACAATGGAGTTATCCAGAGAGATTTAAAACAAACGAACAAACAAAACAGTTAAACTGAAATCTTTTGGATAAGACCTGTGGAGGCCAGCCTCCAGGGTGGTCCCCAGTGATATATCCCCTGGGCGTTCATGCCCTTTTATAATTCTATCCCATTGAGTATAGACAGGACTTTGTGACTTACTTCTAATGAATTAAAGAAGATGGAAGTGAAGATATGTGACTCAGAGACTGGGTCATAAGAGGCATGTGTTATTGCTTTCTGGTTCTCTCAGATCACTTGTTTTGGGGACAGCCAAATGTCATGTCCTGAGCAGCCCCATGGAAAGGCCCACATGGTGAGAAACTCTGGCCAACAGCCATTTGAGTGAGCTTGGAGGTATATCCCTTCTCATTCCAGTCAGACTTCAGGTGACTGCCACCCCAGCTGACACCTTGATTGAAACTCTAAATCAGAAACTACCTGGCTAAGCTGCTTTGATTCCTGACTCACAGAAACTGAGATAAGAAATTTATGTTTTTTAAGCCACCAAACTGTAGGATGATTTGTTACACAGCAATAGAAAACCAATACAGGGATCAAACAACAGTCCTTTTTACGTTTCCAAGATTAGTCTGAGTGTAGCTCCTGATACCCAGGATTGAATGAGAGGAGGAGCAGGGGAGCTGACTGGGAGCTGTGGGAGAGAACGGATCTGCTCCACGTGTCAGTAACTGTGCTGCACACTTATATCTGGCATCTTGCTGACTTCACAATACTGTCCATGAGCTACATACATGGTGTCATCTCTACTTTATAGACAAGGAAACTGAAGTTTAACACAACAAACTTGCCCAAGATAGGAAGACTTAAAACCTAGGTCTAGCCTTATTCAGAAGTCTGTGTTCCCTCTTCTGTTTCTGATGCAACATCCCCTGGTGCCTGAAAGAGAGTTTGAACCAAGGAAAGAGGTCTGGTTCCTGCTAAGCCGGGAGCTATAATTTACCCGCCTGTCAGTCATTTGTACCTGGATTTGCCTTCTGCTCCAGCAGCTGCTAAATGCTCGCCAGAGGGAGTGCTGATTACATGCTCACCAGGGATGTTACGGGCATCAGCGTCTACCACTCAGTGAACATTTGCTGGGGAAGCCTGAGGCAAGAGTGGTTTTGAAGAGAAGGGGCCAGGCCGGGCTGTGCAGACTACCTGCCACCAAGGATCAAGTCTGAGGTTTTTTCTTCATCCCTTGGAGAAGATTTGCGGGCCTGGGGCCCTGAGCTATTCTCTCTGACCATTTTATGCCACCATTTAACCATGATTATTAAACCTGAAGCCCTTTCCAATTTCCACCCACCATGTGCTAAAGCAGCCCCCACTATGCTAGGTGAGCCTGGGCTCCAAGTCACTAAATACACACTACCTAAGTCTGTCCACCTCTAACCCTGGGAAGAAAATCTGCCTTGAATTAAAGATGGTTCTGGAACAACTAGCCATAGGAAAAGTGAAAAAAGCACATTTCCTCCATTTGGAACTTGTACGAGAGTGTTTTAAAATCATTATTATCATCCAAGCTCCATAGTGTTCATCAGGCATCAGCTACTGAGACCATTCCTAATAGAAACACATTATCATAATTGAATAATCTTTAATTACTGATTCCAAAATGAAAAACAGCAAAACAAACCCAAACCTAGCTCGCAATTTATGTTTAGTGAGGATTACATAGAGTTAATATCTTGTGGAAATAGCTCAGTAAATTTAATTACTCAGCAGTGGTGTCCTGTAAATCTGAAAGTAAGTAGCTAAGTCAATTAGCTGCTCCAGACTGGCTCACATTATCTTCACCTTCTACAGTGGCTTTTGGGTAAGTGTCTTTAGTGACCCAGAGCTGTTCTGTCATAGTGCTCAAGCACACAGAGACACTGCTAGGGCTTTGAATGGTAGTGACAGTCACAGGGAGACATCGCGTTCCTCCAGTGATCATCCATCAGTGTAGGTCAGAGGGCAATGAAGCAAGATGCATCCGGGCATCCAGAGGCTGGGACTTGATGAGAAATGGAAATCAGTGGGGTGCAAACAATACACCTATTAGGTCAAGGCAACATTTTTCTCCCTGCTCCCACTTTGTCTCTGCCCAGCAAGTCCAGTTACCATTTAAACATGTGCATTTGCAATGAGAGTAAAAGTAAAACATTTACAAAATTTAAAAAAAATTAATAATGGAAAAATGGGAGAAAAATTAGAAATTATCTGTAATTCCACTACCAATAAATAACTACTTTTAATGTTTTGGGAACTTTCTAGTCTTTTTAATAGATACACATATTTTTAAAATCTGCATAGTTTCCTTTCTTGCTTTTTAGTTGAGTCATACCATGAACGTTTCTTCCTATCATTGAATAATCATTCAATGGATGGTCAGTATTCTGTTGCAGGGCTGAGTTATGAGTTAATTAACCAGTTTTCTATTATTGGTCATACAGGTTGTTTTCAATTTTTCACTATGCAAATACTACTTCTACATGCTTTATTTTACATAAATCTTTGTCATTTTCGCTGATAATTTTCTTAGGATAGATTCTAAAAAGTGGACTTTCTGAGCCAGAGAATTACACATTTTTAAGTCCCTTTCATTACACTGTTAAAATCACTAGGCTTCTAAGATACAGTACCGCCTCGTTTGGTTATGCAGTTTCAACACTCCACAAAGGTGCCGAGCTGAGGATGAACTGGGGCTGAAATCCAGTCTGCATGTCCCTTGCCCAGCCTTGCATCCTGCAAGTGTGGCACCACATAGAGACAAAGGAATATACCTACCCCCAAAGTTCCACTTTATTGCTATACCATTCACCCGCGGGGGCTCTACCTGCTCAGAGGGGCTCGTTTTATCACCTCGTCTGTCTCCGTAAGGGTCTTTTTGTAAATCCTACCTAGGTGCTGTGTATGCCAGCTAGAGACTGGCTTAACAGCGTGATTTTTAAAAATGGACAAGCCGACATAGAAAAATGGGTTTCTCATTCAAATTTACATTGGGTGTCTCTTTCAGTAGTTTGTATTGCCAAAAGCCTCTCTTCGAACCACCTCTACTATTGTCTTGAATCTTCTCATCAAAGTGCCATCAAATAATTGTTCTCTGGATCACAAAGTTCTCTAAATTGAGCTTTTAGTCTTAGCCACTGTGATCCTAACACTAATGAAGTATGTGTTTCTTAGCAGCCTTTTCTCTGGGTCTGATACCTACTTGGGCAGAAGTGGATTTGCTGTGAAGTTAATGCAGCTGAAACTTCCGGGTCCTTTCCAAGGCCCTGGACCTAATTTGGCATTAGCAATTTTTTTTTATGGAAGATCACCCATTTTCTACAACCTTCATACCCTGCAAAATATAGACTCACCCTTTCCTAGGTGAGTCCTATTCTCAATTATTTCCAGCCCTGAATTTCATCAGAATGTATTAGCACTGGCTGGGGTCTTTGGATGCCGTGGATGTAGGAAAATGCTATTTTTAAATATTTGTTTCAGACTAGTCAGTCCTTTAGCACCTACTCTCTATTTTCTCCAGTTATTGCCTTAGGATTATAATCATCTTTTCTGTCCATCATAGTTTTTCAAAAATATCTAATTTTGAAACATATTTTTGTAATAGCCTGTGGCCTGTCTGTCCTTTGGCTACCAGTTCAACTTCAGTAATCCTCAGCCTCACCTTCCCAGCCACGTGCTGGTTAACAACTTTGTCAGTGCCTCCTGGTTATATTTATGCTGACTTTGAGCCTCTTGGCAACCATAGATAACCCCCAGGTCTACTTAAATATATGCACGTTTCCAGACTAATTTTTTGTGAGACATCTGTTCACATTTCAGTGGTGCTGTGTGGTCTAACTTTGTAAGCACAACCAGGGATGTTGAATCTAAAGGTAATTTAGGCAAATGGCCTGGCGTTACATCTTGTCTTTGCCCCCCCCTAGCTTAGGTAAATTGCTTAGGTAAATTTTTTGGTTTGATTTTCACATCTGTAAAATGGAGATAATAATACCTACCTCACCAAGTTTTCTGAGCAATAATAAAATAATGCATATAAAATATTTAGCACTTATGTAGTTTTTATAATAATCATTATCATTGTTTTTAAAGCAACAATAGTTAGAATTACCATTTTGGAAAAGAACAAATTAAGATGAGGTCTGTTCAGTTCATTGCTATACCCCCCTAATGCCTAGAACAGTGCCTGGCATTTAATAGATGATCCACAAATGTTAGTGCTTAAACGAGTGAAAGAATGATGTATATAGATCCAGATTGCTGCACTAAAGGTGAAGTGCCTCAAAGAAATTGAAGTTTGGTTCAAGAAACGAAAGCAGCAGATGGCTGATGCAACTGTTTATGATTTAATCAGGGATTCTCAAAACCTTCAAGTAGAGAAAATCAATAACTAAGACATGATTTGTTTAAAAGAATGTGGCCGTTTCCCCTGGACCCAGGAAACAACTACCGAGCGGTCCACGGTGGCAGTTAAAGAGGCAAGCAACCCTATGCTGAAACCAGGGCTGCTGAGGAGGATGAGAAGGAAGTGAATGGTGGGGAGGATGGTCATCTGGGGGCATTAGCACCAGAGCACCTGCCTTGAACCTTGGATTCCCAGAATCAGGGTCCATTATTTTCTGTGAACCTCCTTAAAATTACATGCAGGATTGGGAATTATCTGAGTATGAACATATATGCATTCTTCGGGGAACTCAGTACTTTTGGCATTTTTCAGAAAGGGTTAAGCATCATTCGAGTTTCTACTTAAAATCAAGAAGCTAGAGGGAGAAGAAAGAGGGTTCAAAGTGACACTTTCCACAAACGCGGAAGAGAAAGCAGCAGCATTGTATGTGATAACTTCTATCACCTTTACCCCTTGGGCAGGGAGAAAAAGGCTGTTTTTCAGACCAAGCTGTGCCATTCTCTCCAGCATGGCAAGTTCTGCTTTTCTTTCTGAGCCACTGACTTGATTATTGGCTTCTGAGCAGGATTTAGACCAGGCAGCACCCATTCTCTAGAGGCACCTGGCTGGGAGATAAAGAAGAGTATCCAGAGTAAGCATCTGGGGCTGAAGGAGAAGAATGGGTACGTGTTCACGTTTAACTCATCTCACAGGGGGAGATGCCTGCATTCTTCTCTCTTTAGTTGTTTCACAGTAGGAGATCCAGGAGGAAAAGCTTCATGCAAAAACATTGAATTTTAGGAAGGGGTGTTCAGGATGAATAGCTGCTGATTTTGATGTGAGAGTTATGAAACTCTCCCCTGGTCATCAGGCTGGATTTGATGGTGATGAAGCTGTCACTTTAGAGCCAACAGATATCATTCAGGTTTAAATTGAAGCTATAGATGGAAAAAGGTTCCTTACAGAATAAGCTCCTTTAGGTTGAGTCTAACTATACAGCCCTTTACATTCTACAGACTCAACTTTTTGGTGTTGTCTTAGAATCTATAGTTTGTTGGTATAGCAGTCAGATGGGAGTCCAGCAGTTGGCCAGGGATGTTCATCTTCAATGACCTGCCATCTTCTGTCACTATTGATTTGAGGTTACTACTTTGTCTCTGTAGGATGGTGGGTGCTTACTTTGAGAATGAAAATGAACAAACACTCATTTGATTTTGAGAGCTTTGGAATTCTCCTTAAAATGACTGCTATTTTCCTTTCCACTAATACTTTTTAAAAGTTTTTTTTTTTTTAAGAAAAAGAAAATTATGAGATGCGAAAGACTGGAGATTTCATGGGGTTGAGTGTCCTACACAGCAGGGATTCATGCTAATTTCCATATTGTTGGTTTTACTTAAATACCACTCCACTGTTCGAGTACACAAATTAGTAAGGTCAGTGTATGCTACCTGTTTGCTGCTGCCCTCCAAATGTCAGACCTCATCTCTCAATAAAAAACATAATTCAAATGATCCCTGGTGGTATTGATTTCTTAACAATGAGGTGTGCCATGAAAATGAAGATATGAGAGGAAGGAACACTCAACCCTGGCTCTATTTTTTAATGCCGAACAGGTACAACTCATGATGTAATAAAAGCTCAACCTTATCATTATTAGTTTTAACTCCCACTATCCCCTGCTCTCAGAAAAGAAAATTGGCAAACAATAAATGGTTCTATAGTCATTTTAAGTCCCAACACACAATTCAGTAACTAGAATAAACCCAATTCATGATATTAGTCAGTGCCTCAGTCTTCTTCATTCAGAGATGAGATGTCTCCTCATCTTTCCTAGGCTAAGACCAGCAGCTGGCAGCTGCCTTTTAGGAAAAGACTGTGATTGGCTTCTGCTCTTTTTCCCTCTCACCTTCTCACAGACTCCCAAACTGCAATTTTATATCCTGCAAGGGCTCGAGGGACAGAGAATGAAACAGATGTAAGGGAAAAAGAGAGCTCTGACTTGGCTGGGTGTTTTTAGCTCTCAGTCTGAAGAGTTGTCAAACTCATTCTTTCTCCTGGGTTCCACAGACACGCTCATCACTGAGGACCTCTCACATGCAAGTCTTCACTGCGGGGAGGGCCCTCCATTCTCTAGACGAGATGCTTCCCAGCAGTCTCTGGCTCGCTGGTGGTCCACCCAGTGATGTGCTCGAGCTGGCCTACACCGCTTCACGAAAGCTGATGGTGCACATCCGTTCCCAACTCTTTGTTCAGGGACTTCAGACCGGTAGCTGGAAATTGGCCAAGGTGGGAGTATTTATACTCAGGAAATTGGCAAAATACAGAAAATCAGAGCTTATTGGTTTGTTTTTAGAGACTTGGTTCTTAAACATTTATCAGCACACCACAGGGTCCACCCTGCCTAGACCCATGCTATTGGAGTCCCTTTACTCTCCCAGACAGTCTTTTTGGGTGGAATTTAACCAGCTCTAGCCCAGTTCTCTCTCACCTGCGTGTATAGCTAATCCTTATCGTATTTTGTCCTTCTTCTGGGAGGATTTCAGGCAGATCACAAAATAGCAGTAGCAGCCACTTTCTTCAAAGAATCTCTTCATCACACCTTCTCCCCTCTTCATACTTTGATTTTTTTTTTTTTGTAGCCTTTATCTTGCTGAAGGGGCCCAAGAATCATAGAACCAGTTCGACTAATCATTTCTCTTGTAAACTCTGCATCTAGGAGGCTGTCTCAGATTCACTTTGGTATTTGATGTGTCTGAGTCTCATTTAAATTCCTCCTCTTCATCCATGTGTCGTTCTGGGCTGGATTATTATTCTACGGCTTGCTAAATGTTGGAGAAGCAAACACAGCCTCATGTCATGAACACTTAGAATTTGTGCTGTCCAATATAATAGCCACTACTCTCATGTGGCTAAATTTATATTTAATAAAATTTAGTTCCTCAGTTATACAAGCCACATTTCAAATGTTCAATAGCTACATATGACTAGTGCCTTCTTTATTAGACAAAACATTTCCATCATTGCAAGTGTTGTATATGGACATTGCTATGAGAAATTTAAACTGGTAGAGATCTGATATGAAAATGAAGGAGAGCCCTAATTCAAAATAAATGCCAGTGTGTATTAAATCGAGATCTTGAAGTTTAGTTTGTACAGGCTACACACCATTTCACAATTAAGATGTCATTGTCAAACCCTAGAAAGTGACAAGAGACGAGGTCATACCATCTTGTAGCCTTTGGCTACATCACCGCAGAAAATGGATAGATTTCTTGGTAAATGTCATGCACATTTGTGAATTTAGATATGTGTGCTTTTGACTTTGTCACTTGCTTTTAAGTCATCACTGTGTTTTTAACACTGTTATCTATCCACTTGCAAATCTGCCTGGAGGTGGAAGTTGTGATGTGGGACTAAAAAGAGGAAGATGAGAGGTCTCAAGAGGCAGCCCGTATGCCAAGAGCCACTGAAATTGGTAGACGTCCAATTTTATGGACTCCAGGAAAAATGTCTTTCCCACTAAGATTCAGAAATTTTTCTGGTTACTTGGGAATTGGGATATTATTAGACTTGATTCGGGGATCTTGACTTTATACCATCCTGATCAGTTTATTCATAAACCTAGTGAGTGGATTCTTGCACTGTAGGCTGTGGATTTTCCCCAATTACAAGTAAGGAAAATTTATATTTATGTCTCAGTGTACGTATATGAATGAACATGTTGTGAAGTATGCCAAATTAGATCTGATCACCACTTTTGAGATCTGAGCAATGGGCCATGCCTGGGTAATACCCTAGAGCTATTATCGTCAGCATTTGAGGCCACTGTCAACAGGAATGAAAAATGGCTTTGGTCTTATTAGAAGTGGCCTTCTGAGCACAACCTATCAAGTCCAGTGCTTGAGAGGCCTGTGTAGGCCGTGACATATTTTCATAACCTGGAGTAGAGACAGCAGTGAGGCAGTTTTGCTGATGTATGTAAGCTTAATGGCCTTGATATTGTCATCCTGAGTTATGTGGCTTTCCAAGGCTGATGGTGGTGCAACGACTGATGCTAGAAGGGGATGTCGAGGTGGGGAAATGTGAAGAGCTCCAGTGGTAAATCAGGGGGACTGTGCTGGACATGAAGAGCTGGGCTTGGCTAGGGAAGGTATGTTTTCCCCTGATACACATGGAAGTATTTCAAGAAAGATCATTAAACTACTGAGAGCAAAAATGATCACCTGGATGTTGATGGGTGAATGGAAGACAGTTAACTTTTTTCTGGGATGCAAATGTGGGACGATCAAGTTGAAGGGATTTCTTGACACCATCCAACAGCAGCAGCCTCTTCCTTCTATGTTTATGTTTTGTAAGCTCAGTACTTTTCTCTGCCTCTTTCGGGATTGTACAAAGAGGGCATGGTTGCTCTTAGAGAAGATGAAAATAGATCAGATTATATGCCTCGAAGTGTTTCTTCCCCCTTGTTTAGGTTTTAAGAGAGAACATGTATCGATATCTGCCTAGAGGAACTTTTGAGAATATGTTTCAGTCAGATGCCTCCTTGTTCCTGCTTAACCTGGGGATCAGACCAGAATCGATGCCTGTTTGTTTCTACACATACCACATAAAAACTTGCAGCCTGAGTCAGAAGACCTAATTCAGTTATAAAGTCCTCCTCATTGCTGTTCTCTAATTCTTGAACTTGTTGCCCAGATTCCTTTTTGGGATCTTTTACCCACTTTCTTCGTATTTCCAATGAGTAGTAGGAAGAATTCTATTTTATATTTCTATTTTTGCTCTGTGTTTATTCTTGCCATATAGACTCCATCTCTGGATTCTCAATATCTGGATGTCTGGATCCAGAATATGCACTGATCATTTGCTTCCAGTGCATATTCATTTTCATACTAGAAAAAGGATATTGCATTTGCTATGAACACAAACTTTGGCTCAATCTCCTGAAGCTAGTATTTTAGAAACTCCAAAGGGAAGAAATTGGTTTTACCCCAAGTGTTACTTGAGTCCTCAAGTTACAAATATTTCATGACACTAGTTGTAGGCATTAGCCTTTGAAGAATATGAAAATATACAAGGCTCACTCTATCCTTAAATAACTTAAACTTCAGTTAGATATAAAAACTAGAGCGAATGAAAAATTAAATGATACAAGTATTAATAACTTTAGTGTATTAAATTCCTACTGTGTGCCACGTAATTTACATATATTATTTTAATCTTCAAAATTACCCTACAAGGTGTGATTATCTGCAGTTAACAGATGAAGACCCTGAGTCTTAGAGATGTTAAGGAACTTTCCACAGTTCACTCTGTTAACAAATGGTGGTGCCAGGGCCTGTCTTCAGAGCCAGAGCTCTTTCCTTTGAAATATATGACTTATATATTTGTCCATTTAAACAAGTACAGAGATTATCTTCATGCACAGTGTTGCTGTTTAGTAGAAAGAATTATAAGGATTTCTGAAGAAGGAAAGTGGTCTGCGACCTGGGGTGGTTAGAGAAGACCTCGGGCAGAGGGAGACTGATTTGATCAAAGAGCTAAAGAATGAGGAAGATGAGTTAGGAAGAAGACAGAGAGACCAGCCTACCTGCAGGGGGACTGCTTGAGCCCCAGCATCCTGGAGTGGACTTGAGGGGTACATGTGGAGGGGTAGTTTAGTCTCATCTCAGTTCCAACTGAGAGGCTGCTCAGGCTGGAGAAGTACTGGGGATGGAATACAGTTACGCCTGTTCTCTCCATGGTCAGGTTGCTGCTCAATGCCCAGGTTGCTCCTGGAAGGATCTTCCTAGTTTGTTGTACTTCATGGCCATATTTTAGATGAGCACTAGGATAACAAAGTTTCTGGATGTCAAAAAGTGTTGGCAGACCACTTCCTGTTGGCACAACTTCTGGGGCCTGAGAATTGCCTTAGACGTTGAATAATTACTAGGCTTATGGTTTCTTTGGCTTTACAGTTACCTTAAAAACATTTTAGACTTTTGGTCTATCTATATGCTTCTGATCCAAAGCCAAAGATCTTAACTACACAGAGCTATTAGGCATAAGAATTGTTGTCTCACAGCCAAGGGCCTGTGCTCTGACGGCTGCCAGGCTGCCAGCTTAACAGTTTGCGAGCACTATCTGTAATTGTATCCCATAATCCAATCTTGCCCACTTTCATCTTCACAACCACCTCAAGAAGCAGGTACTGTTATTATCCCAATTTCGCAGAGGGTGGAGCTGATTTCTACAGAAGTTAAGACACCAAATAGAAAGGAACAGAGGTCAGGAGGATTCTCCTTCCTTGCTGGGTTGGACCAGAACGTGGCACACAAGTTCTCTAGGGCTTTTCCAGGTACATTCTACACAGTTCCTGTCATTCTTTCTCTGCAAATCTTTTGTCTGTGAAGCTTCTCTTATGGCAGTGGTCCCCAACCTTTTTTGCACCAGGAACTGGTGCTCCTATGAGAATCTAATGCCTCATGATCTAAGGTAGAGCTGAGGCGGTGATGCTAGTGCTGGGGAGCGGCGCAAATACAGATGAAGCTTCACTCATTTGCCTGCTGCTCACCTCCTGCCGTGTGGCCCAGTTCCTAATAGGCACAGACTAGTACTGTTCTGCGGCCCGGGAATTGGGGA
This sequence comes from Pteropus vampyrus, assembly GCF_000151845.1. Lineage (NCBI taxonomy): Eukaryota > Metazoa > Chordata > Mammalia > Chiroptera > Pteropodidae > Pteropus > Pteropus vampyrus. Next base: position 3,074,764 of record NW_011888796.1, read on the forward strand.
CCCCTGTCTTATGGCATCCCTCTGCCTCTGATGTGAGAAACCACAGAAGCCCAGCTAGTGAGCTTGAGGATACCCAACTCATGGATCCTCCTTTTCAGAAGTGGACGGTGGTGTGAGAAACCTCAGGGAGTGCTAGCCCCCTGTGCCTGTCAGAACCACTGGGAATAAATGCCCTCTTGGCCTAGCAGTAGATCAGCTCACACCTTGAAGCATGGAATTTGATTAGCACTTTTATCTCAGCCGCATCCCTTGGACTGTTATTACAGGTCATAAAATTTACTGAGTCCCACCCCTCTGACAGTGTGAGGCAGGTGTAGGACTCAGTGACCTCCGTGGAATAGGAGCAGGGCTGGCTGCTTACTAAGTGAAGAGATTTGTTCTTTTTCATCTCTATGAACTTGCGTCTACAGACCAAGATCGTGCTCCCAGAAAAGGGAGCTCACTTCTCAGGGAAACTGAAGGGTTACCGAGGTGGTTTTGAATGTCAACAATGTTTTATTTGTGATGTTTATTTAATCCTCATGGCAACCCAAAAAGTTAAGTGAATCATTATGCCCACTTTCGAATGAGGAACTTGAGGAGTAGAGTGTATGTGCCACATGCCAAAAGTAATGTTGAAAGTAAATGGTGGTTCTAGGAATCAAGTCTATCTAAGTAAAAGTACCTAGAGTCTATTGTTATTCCCATTTTACAGCTAAGTAAACTGAGACAAAATGAGCTCGTATAATTTGTTGAAAGTAAAATAACTTCTAAATATTAAAGCTCAAGTCTGAGCCTAGGGTGCCAGATGCTATCACAGCTAGATTAACTTAAATATCACACACAAACTCTGACAGTTTTACAGGACTCAAGGCCAAAGATATCTTTGTCCCTGCACTGAAGAAATATTTCTTCTTGGTTATGCAAAGTCCCCAGAGCAGGATTGCTGGTGCAACCTCTTTTTCACAAGGCATGCTTGTGATTCCGGACAGATTTAGTGTCAGTTGCTGCACATCACCAAGAACCACTAACCCCTTCTGACTCCAGGCCCTAATGTTGCGTTTGGCTCATAGCTCAAGCCTTCTTCCCTTATGGTGAGTTAGCTCTCAACACTGCTATTATTTCCTCCTTTGAGCTGGCTTTTACTAGTTTCCTTGCTCCCCACCAAATGGCAAAGAAGTGGTGAGGGGCAGAGGAAGATCTTTATCTTCATATATCAGCCTATGTAGGCTCCAGAAACTCACTAACTACACACTTCAGTGCTATGGCAGCAGAGTATAGGGAGGTAGGGCACCAGTGCATTACATCATCCCTGAGCATTCTCTTTTTTTCTTTCTAATACAGGTAGAAGAGGCAGGTAGGCTGGTTGGCTGGCTGACTAGCTTGCTTGCTTGCTTGCTTGCTTTTTTTCTTTCTTTCTTTATTTGAATAAATTTGACACATAACATTGTGTAAATTTAAGGTATATGATGTGTTATTTTGATACATTTATATAGTATAATATGATTGCCATTATAGCTATTTATCACATTACATAATCATAGTACAGTATTATTGTCTACATTCATTATACTACACATTAGATATTTATGGTTTATTTACTACGCATTGCAAATTCGTACCCTTAAACAACATTATTTTTATCCCTCACCCCTTCCCCTGGTAACCACCATTTTACTCTTTGTTTTTTATTAGTTCGACTTTTTTAGATTCCACATGTAAGTGGTATCATACAGTATTGTCTTTCTGTCTGACTTAGCATAATGTGCTCAAGGTCCATCTATGTTGTTCTAAAGGGCAGGATACCCACCTTTCTTGTGACTGAAAAATATTCCATGTGTGTATATACCACATCTTTTTTATCCATTCATGCTATTGATGAGTATTTAGGTGGTTTTCATACATTGGCTATTGTGAATAATGCTGCAATAAACATGAGTACATATATCTCTTCAAAATCCTGTTTTCATTTCCTTTGGGTATATACCCAGAAGTAGAATTGTTGCATCATATGAAAGATCTATTGCGAAATGTAAATTGGCCCAACCACTATGAAAAACAATATGGAGGTGTTCCTGGGCATCTTAAACTCTCTTCTTGCCACTGTACTAAGCCCCATTACCTGCTATGTCTACCAGCTATGTTGTTTATAACTGAACCCCAGGATTTGAGACTTTACCCCAGTGAGTTCTCAGCTTTTATGTAAATCATGGAATACAAAGGGATCTATTGGGCGAGGGGTTGGCACAATCTAATTCGCCCAGCTCCAACTCAGTCAGTCACATATGGAATCAGAAGAAGGAGTATTTGATTAAGTGTTAATGGTGTGAGACTAAGCTTCCTCTAATGATCTTTTGACAAGGGCGTCTGGACCAGTTAAGTCTCTCTCTTTCCAGGACACTGCTTTTGTGGACACTGCCAATGGTTGCTTTTATAGTTTTTTTCCTAAGTGTCATGGCTGATAAACTCACCTTTAGATAACATACTTTTCCTTTGCTCATGTTAATTAAATTAAAGGTGTGATGCAAAGTTTTTCTGGCCAAGATGCCAGAATTTTAGAAAGGATTTAACTTCATGAATTCTAGAACTTTTATATTAACACCCCAAATAGAAGTGTTTTTTTGGACAGAAATTGATGAATCTTGTAAAAATCACGGAGTGAGAAGACTTAGTGTTTATGACATCCCTTGTATGTCTCCTAGATGATTCATGAATCTATCAGTGGAATCCAATTGATTTGCTCTAAATGAAGTTAACAATCTGCCTTAGTCTGGCCCCCAAGCATATTCATATATTGTAATGGAAATTACAAAGTTGCAAAATCATAACACTATTGTTACTTGTCAAAGATGACCTTGAGCATTATTCCTATGGATCTGGCCTTGTGAGCGAGATGTCTTCTGCTCCATGCCTCTACGTTGGCTCTGCTGATTTGTTAAGTTATTTATACCCATTTGACTCCTGGAGAGGCTCGCTTCAGAGAGAAACACTCTATTCTGTAGGGCTATGGGGACAGCTGGGCTCCAAAAAGCCACAGACTGGAATATCCATGGTTATTGCTTCTTTTGGTCAGGAGTCTCATTCCTTTGTACTCTGCGTCCAGATTCTACTGGCTCAACCTAGACAATATCTCTTAAACAGAGAGATCGCAGGTCATTGTGAAAGCCATTTACTTGGCATTTCCTCAGTGAGGGATTCACACAGGAGAGCAGGATGTCTTCCTCTGGCATCCACATCCCTGGGATAGATGATCTGAGTAGTACATTCAACTTTCTACTATCCTTAGCATCATTTCCAAATATACCTCCCTTTGCATGGTGTGGCATCCAAAGGCTTTGGATTAAAACCAGTGTGGATTTAAATCCCAGTTTTGCCACTTACCCTGTGACGCTGGGAACATTACTTTATTCTTTATGAGCTCCAATGTCCTCATCAGTAAAAACAGCATAATAATACCTTCCTCATGGTCCCGAATGAACCTGAGCAGAAGCTGACCCATGGTACAAACTCAATAAATGTTGATTTCTTGCTCTCTGAGAGATTTTAAAGGCTAAGTTAGAGTCCTTTGTGAAATTCTAATGCCAGATAACCACACAGGGCAATATAGTTGATAGGACTTTGCAATTCAATTTTTATCTTTCTTGTGAGCATTAAGGGCTGATTCATCTAGTCCTGGGCACAGATGATGATGGAGCAGACAGCACATTGGCCAGCCATAACACCCTGATATAAAGGCTGCCCCTGATCCATCCTTATGTCTTCAGAAAGCATGGCTTTGTGCCTGGCATGGAGAGGGTCCTCTGACTATTTATGAACTAAGTTTAGACTTATCTAAGTTTGAAATCTTAGACTCTAATGTGATAATATTTTGATTCAAATTTACTTGTCCACACAGAGGCAAAATCACATTGGATTAATAGTCTCTTGGATTTTGGATTTTTTTTTTTTTATGGTGACATTGATTAATGAAATCCAGTAAGTTTCATGTGTACAATTCAACAGTACCCCTGGATTTTTTAAAATGATACTTCATTACAGGGGAATGGTGGTTTATAGGTAAAGTGAGTTTATAAACACAACTCAGTTAATCTCCATCACAATCCTGAGAGGCCATGCACAATAACCCAATTCTACAAAGAAAGGTAGCCTGGACGAGGTGAAGAGATAAGAGCAAGGTCTCCTGTCTAGGGTAGTGAAATAGGGCCTTGTCCCAGGTTTCATGGAGAGAAGCCCAGTGTTTTTATTTTTTCCTTTATGTAGCAGCAACCTCCCACTGGGTATTGTTCCTGAAATCCTGATAGACTAGTGGGTCTCACCGGGGATGATTTTTGCCCCCCAGGGAATACTAACAATACCCAGAGATATTTATGGTTGTCACAACTGCAGGGTGCCATGCTCCTGGCATCAAGTGGGTAGAGGTCAGAGATGCCTTTGAACATCCACAATGCACAGGACAACCCCCACAACAAAGAATCATCCTTTCAAAATGTCAACAGAGCCCAAGTTGAGAAATCCCACAAGAGACCCAAATATGACTTTGTCAAAGACAAGTGGGAAATGCTTCCCAAGTTTTCTGATTTCCCTTGCAGAAAGTTGTATTCTGAGCAGTGCTAAGCTGCTGAGAAGACAAAAGTGTCCCTCTTGGCAGACGTGTCATTTGCTTCTACAGCCTTGGAAAACTTCTCGCTTTTATGTTTTGCCTTCTTTTTTATTCATAAACTCTTATAGGGACAAAAATTAGGACTTCGAGTTTATATCTTCACACAACACTGGCTACATGCCTTTGTATTCCATAGAGACTCAGTACTTATTATTAATGATAATCATAAAAGTAAGAATTTATTGAGCACATACGTGTCAGGCAATTTTCTAAGCATTTTATATTTATTATGTTTTTCTAATCCCTCTACTACCCTATGAGATGCGTACTATGACCAACCTCACTTTACAGATTTGGTAACTAAGGCATCAGGAGTCTTAAAAGCTTGCACACACTCAGAATTAGTAAGCGCCGGCTTGGAGGTTCCTAGCCAGGCAGCCTAGCTCTGAGGTCTGGGTGTGTAACTATTTAGTCACATGATTTCACATGCTTGCGCAGTCTTCAGGAGTGTAGTCAGCTTGCAAATCCTGAAGAGTAGGAAAAAAAAAAAACCCTCATGACTTCCTTTCTTGTGTGATTTAGGGTTTTCTTCAGGGCAAGAGTGAAGCAGACAGGGATAAAGAGTGCAGAACTCTTATGGAAGAAATCTGAAGTAAAATCGGCAGAGCCAGGAACTTTGTTGGAAGGAAGAAAGAACTTGGGAAGTGAGATGGTAACATGTAAACTCTTTCCTGGATCCCCCCTTTCTCTAGGGTGAAAAAGGCACAGAGAAAGCAACGGAACCCCAGGCCAAGTGCTCAGGCCACAAGTCTTTCAGCTCAGTCTACTCATGTTTCAGCTCAGTCTACTCATGTCCCTAGAAGGTGAGTCTGCGGGCACCTGTGGCCTGCAGGTGGTCAGTTTTCTGTGCACTTGAGCTGCAGTGGCCATGACATATTCCAGCAGAACTCTCCATGGCTGGTTCTTGTGCAGGTGGTGCTTGATTAATGATTTTTGCCTCTTGCTATTCCTTAAAGGCTATTTACTGTCAGGTTTTGCAGGATTTACCACCTTGAAAGATATGCTGATGATGAAGAAAGAATAGACTAGAAACTTGGGAAGCAGTAATTAGGAATGCTTACAAGAGATATTGTAGATACTTGTCTCATTCATTCATTCATTCATTTATTCATTCATACTTTCCTTGACCAAATGTCCACTGAGTCTTGTGTAGTCCCTGAGAAAACAAAGATAAAAAAGGCATCAACAGGAAACAAGAACATGCCAAAGAATGGTTGCCATATAAAAATTTGATTGCTCAAATGAAGACTGTAGAGTGGAGAGATTTTTGAGCACAGGCTATGGGCTTCAAATATCAACACTGTCACTAACTAGTTATGTGACCTTGGGCGACTTATTTAATCACTATGTACCTTCACTTCCTCATTATAAAATAAGAATAATAATAATAGTAGCTACTTCATAGAGTTGTGTTTATTTAAGGTATAAAAGTGCTTAAATGGTGCTTGGCACATAGTAAGTGCTCAATAAAGATTAGTTATCGTTGATTGATTATTGAATAAAGGTTAGCTATTATCATGTATTGAGTACAGTGAAAACATAGATGAAAAAGAACCTAAGACTGTCCGGGGAGGCAAGAAACTTTTCAGAGATGGTAGCATGTGGGCTGAGACTTAAAGAGTGAGTGGGATATTGCCAAGAAGACCAGCAGGGTGAGGGCATTCCAGGTAGAAAAGACAACCTATGTGAGAGCAAAGAGGTCTGGGAACTGATGTGTTTGGGAACCATTTATAGTTTGATCATAGAGTCTTGATCATAGATGTCTTGATCATAGAGTATGGTGGAGAAGAGAGGCAGGAGAGGAGACAGAGCAGATAAGCAGGGACCAATTCATATGCTATGATAGGGATTTGGTATATGTCTTATAGGGAATTAAAAATCATTGAATGATTCTGGTGAGGGGTGAGACATGCCATTTTCAGATTATCCTGGCAGCAATGGGAGAATAGATGGAAAAAATAGAAATGATAGCAGAGACAGCCAGAAGGCTACAAGGCACTGGCAGGAAATGATGAGTATACTAATGCACTAGCAAAGGCAAGGGGAGAGGCAGCCTATCTGAGGGATATGGGGAGGCAGAACTAGGAAGAACTTGCGCCTGATCAGATGTGAAGACCGAGAGAAGATGAATCTTGGATGACTCCCAACAGCAGGGTGGATAGGGGTGGTGCCCTTCCTGAGGTGGGGGCATTCGAGGAGGAGCAGATTTTGAATGTGAAGATGAGCGAGGTGGGTGTTAAGGTGAAGATGTTCAGTGGGAAGTTGAATTCACTGGCAGTCAAGACTTCTCAGGAGAATGTAGAGGAAGCAAAGATTGAGCTCCAATAGATACATCTGAAAAGCAAGAAAGTGGCCACTAATGTCAACATTACAGAGAAGTTAAGTAATATAGGGCCCCAAAGTTTCTCATTAAGTTTGTCAGCAGGTGGTGTTTATAAACTTGGTGAGAGATATTTAAGAGATGAGACCAGCAACCAGATTGCAGTGGGTGACGAGAAGACAAAGTAAGAATGCTTTTTAGAAGTCTGGTCGTAAGGAAAAATTACTGTTCCTTGACACATATTCTTAAAAGATATCTGTAAATCTAAGGTGTCCAACAGAGCAATCTCTGGAAGAGCTTGCTGTGGTAAAGAACAGAATACTAACGAGTAGGAAACTCTTGAGTAGAGCCAATTTCAAAAATAAACCTATATTAAGTGAGGGCGATTTTATAAAGGAAACGACTGTTTTAGAAGCTGTTTACATATTTCATAAACTCTAACACCACTCTATTATAAGACTTAAAATTTCTAGGAACTTATTTGTACATTGGATTCCCTGAAAATATAGTGTATATCTTTTTGTAGGCTAAACTTCTAACAGATGTGTTTGTTGGAGAGTACTGTAGTTTATGGATGCCTGGTAGCAAAATCTCCAAAAATTACTCCAAATGAGTAATCCTTGTAATATCAGATCCTCGCACATTTTATATGTCGTTCTGAGATTCATATAAATTTGGTTTCCTTAGCTTGTGAAACTGAGGCTTATATTTGTATGGCACATTCACAGTTCTCTCTCAATTCTAAATTCTTATAAAAATCTAAAAGGAAGTACTTTCTTTAGACTCGGAGCATGTTTGAGTTTTTCTGGCTGGAGTTGAAATCACTTTCTAAAGGTGGTAGCTGAGTATCAGAGAGGCCAGTAGAGAAATCTTGCACTTAAAGCTATTGAAATTAGCTTGATTCCAACACCAAATGGTGGCAACCATTTCCTACTGAGGTAGACAATAGGAATCTCCATGAAGAAGGTTGTTTTTGAGCTAACATTTGAAGAATGACTAGAATTTTGATGGGAGAAAGAACTTTCCCAGTGAAGGGAATAACACAGACAAAAGCCCAGAAACTAAGATATAAAAATACTAGTTGAAGGACAGTAATTTAAAGTATAGTGTTTTAAAAGAAGTATTTATGAAGAGAAGTAGGGAAGATAAAATCAGAGTGATTAAGATCAGTGTTTTCAGAACAACAATTAGACTTTGGGAGTTTAGAGAGCCAGAATCATGTAATTGCTTTATTAGGGTGGGAATAATTTACCTTAATACTAGTTTTGCAAGTCTTAGCCAAATTATGAAATCTAAGCTCTCATAACCGGATGAAGCAGAAGCAAAAGCTGAATCCAAAAGTGTAGTTAAATCTGGGTTAGCAAATGATGGGACAATGGAGCTACAGTCTGTGCTGGGCTCAAAGTGCACGGCTGAGGTAGGTGAGGCCACCCAGGTAGATGTAGTCATGCTGGGCTGCGTGAGGCAGGTGTTAGATTGGGGTGGAGGAGAAACAGCAGCTTTCACCCTGAACCCAGCCTGACTCCACTATGGTTTTGCAGTGTTGAATAACCTTTCTTCCACTTGTCCTGAATGTCCCTGGAGGAAATGAGCTTTCCTGCTCATATACATCTCCTCTAACTTGAACTCGGCTTCTCTGAAAGCAGAGATTTCTCCCTGTGGTAATTGTGACTGGTAGGTTTTGGAGCATTCTCTGGGTCTCTCATCAGTCTTCTGTCTGTGTATATATATATATATATGAATATGATAAATCTTCTTTTCCTCTTTTATGGACCAGCAGATACTATTAAGAGGTTAAGTGTAAGTGGAGGGAAACCAGTACATTGAATTTCGAGGTAGGGACTTATTGCTTTATCTGTCTGGTTTTCCTTCCACCCTTCACTGGCTCCCTTTTTTAAGGGCAGTGGCTATTTTTATAGCCACTGCCCCGTGTAGTTCTGGTGGGACTGTTACTCATGGTAATCTGCTCCACTAAGCCACAGGTGTGGGCATGTGACCAGAGTCTGGCCAATCATAGTGCCCCATCCTTCAGGCCACAATAATTGGACATATGTGGACATGTGACCGAAGTCAGACTAATTATAGTCCTCTGGAATTTTCTGGATCTGCTGGGATGATGGTTAGAATTTTCTGCAACCAAAATATTTCTCCAGTCAGAGAAAATGAGGATAACACAGAGAAAGAAGCAGAGCTGAGAGGAAGAAAGATCTGATAACTTCCTTTTGGTTCCCGTACTTGGGTGTGTTGAAACCTGTCCTTCACTGTTCACTCTCCATGTTTGTTTTGCTTGAGGAATCTGAGTTGTGTTTTGGTCACTTCAACTAAAAAATGAGTCCTGCCTGATATAAAAAATTGGTTTTGGTCATTTGCTTTATTATTGGCTTCACCTTTATAACTTTTTTGGTCCCTGAAAACCAGCAAAGCCTCTGTGTTAATCTAAGCTTAGCTCAGAAGGCATCCTTTTCAGCACCTTGTAGATTTGTATGCTCAATTGTGTGGAGTTATACATCTTTGAAGAAATCTCAAAATACTTGCAAACAACGTAGACAGGGATCTCTGCTCTTTGGGTTGTTTTACAACAAGGGAAATGGATTTAGTAGAGTATTTCTGAAAAACAAATGAAACTGTAGTAATGACATATATTAAATACTAAAAAGAAAAGTGGTTCAGAGAAAAGCCATTATTTCTAAAAGTATCATTATGGTATTTCATTATATAGTAAACGAGATGCAGTTTCACACCCTGTCAATTTATATTTATGATATGGCGTGTGTGTGTGTGTGTGTGTGACTTTGCTATAATTTAAAACCATTACAAAGCCTTAGATCTTTATATTAGGAGAAGTTTCACTTGTGTATAACTATATCTGTATCTATATCTATATCTTGTACTATATATGTGTGTATATCTAATATATGCATATATTTACTCCCTGGTCATATGTGTTGCTGCTCTCCAAATCCATGCATGCTCAGCCATGAGTCAGGCTGAGAATGAGTTTGAGCAGATGGAGTGAAGAACCAGGAAAAGTTCCCTGAAATGAGACCATCTGAACCAGCCTTGCCACTCAGCCTAGTCCCTCAGAGTGACTCTGAGGGGTGAGGTGTGGCATCGGGAGTACCCAGGTACCTGAGGTAGTACTTAGGGTCTGCACAGTGCTTCTGAGTGGTTCCTCCCTTTGAAGCATGACTCCAGATAGAAGCTGGGAGTACCGAAGAGCCAGATAACATGCACAGTTTCTCTCTGCAGCTAAGGGAACTGGGACTGGAAAGACATCCCATCTCAGGCCAGACATCACTTTCATCTCTCTCCTCTTTTCCCTAGGGAAGTAACAGGAACAGATACTGAGGGAATTGACGTGAGCAGGTGGGAGATGCTCCCCATCCTGTTCCAGGACTGCTGTTCCTGTACCCAGCCAAGGACTGCTTCCTCCCTGCAGCAAGGCCTTCATAGATCATCTGTCTGAATAGCCTTCACCCCTGCAGGCACAAGCCCAGTGGTTTGAAGAGGAGGCCTGAGGCTCCAGCAGCCTCCCTCTCCCAGTTCTCTCCTACTCCAGCCTCTCACCAGCCAGCGACTTGTGCATATTTTCATTTAGGTGTCATTTTTATGCTGCCTTTCCTGTAGAATGGCCCTTCCAACACTTTACTATTTTCCTTAAATCCTAACTCAATATTTCGAAGGCCCAGCCCAAGTAATATTTCCTTCGTGAAGGTCCTGGTAGAATTATTCTCGGGTATCCTAGGCTCCTTTGATGATATCTCTACAGTAGCACTTAAATACTTTATGCATAATAACTCATTTATTCTCATCACAGCCTTTGAGGTAGAGTCTATTACTGTACCCATTTTACAGATGAGAAAACTGTCACGGAGAGTTGTCCCAGATCACACACCAAGTAATGTTAGTTCCAGGATTATGTCTTACCTTCATACTAGCAATGTGGAGCATTGTGTGTCACATAGCAGGCCACTTCGTAGTGAATGATTTGGATGCTGGCACTCAGAAGAGCCAAATCAAGTCTGAGTTAAGCATAAAGCAAGTGTGGTTAATCTTTATAACACTAAAGCGGGTTCTCTTGTTTCTGAACTCTATGGGCCGTTTAATTCTCACTCTGCCTCTTATCTTTCTGGACATTTTTCCAGTTTATTTCTTTCTCCTGGGTGGAGAACATCAGATGAAATTACCAAGAGGAAGAAATTTGCTTGGAGAAGAGGACTGAAGTATTTACCAGGTTAGGTGTTTGGTGAATCTTTTGGCTTCATGTTCTTCATTAGGGTTGGATAAATGAGAATTGGCTTCAGGCAGGAGCAGAAGAGGGAAGCTATTGGAGTACCTGCTGAGAAATTGAATTCAGGGAGAGGGGATGAAGTGGAATATGTTCTTCTCAGTCCCATTGATCTTTCTTTCCATCAAAGCATCTCCTGCAGGCTTCGGTTAAAGATACAGAATTATAGGAATTAGATATGTTACCCTATCTACAATGATGGCAGGATCATTTGTCAATGAAAAATTCAATTGTAGAGTTTCTGGAACACTCTTTATGCCTGACTTGTTTCTGAGATCTTTTTAATTGGATTTGAGTCTTTTGTTTTGTTTCTCTGGACAAAGTCATTAACCCCTCTTCGACTGGGCTGAAAAAAATAAATGAAAGGTGATTTTGACTGTCAGGAAATCCTAAGTAAAATGTAGGACTCAGAATCTATCCCTGCTTATGAGGTGTGAGTGCCATACCTGCTTCTTCCTCATTGGTTTCAGCACTGCTGGAGGAAGGGGGTGATGTGGTCCACTATGACCCTCATTCTCACTGGAGATTTTCAAAGAAATGCAGCATTAAAATCAAGGGCTAAGCCATGGGAATTGGGACGTACTGATCTGGTGACAAAGGCACAAAGTAGAGGAAAAAACTATGCTCTCTTGTTCTGACTGTTACTGATTGAGAGAAATCAGTACAATGCTTATAAAGGGGAGAGAATAAATGAAAAGTATCCAGGATTCAGGACTGAGGTGCTGTGTAAAGTGGCGGATCTGCAATCCAGTGCAGGCACACATTTTTCCTTACTCCTCATTCCCTTTTTAATGCCTCTTATAATCTCTAATCCATCCCTTCTTTAATCCTACTCTAAATTGTGCCCTTAGAATATGGACTAGATGAAGATAATAATGATCATGACAATAATCATCTATTATATAATGATCTAATGATCTAATGATCTAAATGATCTATTATAAATTTATTGTATAATATATTATAAATCTATTAATAATATAATTAATTAATTTAATCTGATTAAAGAATATGAGCTCTTTATCAAGCACTGAGAATATACTAGACACTCAAAAATATTACTTCATATACTGCTCAAAATAAACAAGAAATAGACACAATTATCCCTCTTTTAGAGATAGGAAAACTGAGGCCCAGAGAGGGAAAGTGATTTGTACAGGGTCACAAATAATGGCTGAGTCACTATGGGCTCCTAGAAATTTTTTAAGCCAAAGCCCATGCTCTTAACCAATATTTTACACTTACTAGCAGGAGAAAGAAGGTGAGCCATGATCCCCAATACAGAACCTGGTGGACTTATCTTTCTTAATCCTTGGCTTCTCAGATAGTGTTCATGTTTGATTATCATTATCTATCTTAAAACCCTATCCTAGGTGTCCTCGAATATATATCCTCATCCTCCGTGTTCATTAATTTTATATGTCAACTTGGCGGGGCCACGGTGCCCAGATACTTGGTCAAACATTATTACTCTGGATGTTTCTAGAAGGCTATTTTTTGAATTAGCTTAACATTTAAATTGATGAACTTTGAGTAAAGCAGATTGCCCTCCGTAATGTGGGTTGGCTTCATCTAGTCAATCGAAGCCTTAATAGAGCAATGACTAAGGTCTTTTGAGCAAGAAGGAATTCTGCCAGCAGATGGCCTTTGAATTTAAACTGCCATGTTGGCTCTCCCCTAAATCTCCACCCTTCTGGCTTACTCTGCAGATTTTAGACTTGCTGGCCTCCATAATCACATGAGCCAATCCTTAAAATAAACCTCTCTCTTTTTATGTTCTTTCCCTCAGAGGACATACTCATTCTCATACCTTCCCAATAGATGTGAGTTACTTCAAAATCTGAGTTCCCAGCCCTGACTGCTTTCTTTCCCCAAAGTGTGTTGCTGACTGGATCTTTTACAGGGGGATGTAGTCAAAGTCAGAAGCTTACCATTCCTGGGCTCCCCCTCCTGGTCACAGATTCTTTTAGTTACCTAGATTGGAGTTTCTTATTCCTCCTTCTCCCCCGACCCTGGGCACTCAACCAGCCAGTGTTTCAAATTGCTTTTCCTTGGGACCGTATTTCTTCTTGCTATGGTCTGAATGTTTTTGTTGCCACAAATTTCATTTGTTAAAATTCTAACCCCCAAAGTTTATGCTATTAGTAGGTGTGGCCTGTGGGAGGAGATTAGGTCACGAGGGTGGGGTCCTCATGAATAGGAATAGGTCCCACAGAGTTCTCGAGCCCCTTCTGCCATGTGAGGACACAATGAGAAGTCTGCGACCTAGAACGAGACCCCCACTGGAATCTGACACTCTGATCTCAGACTTCCACCCTCCAGAATGGTGAACAATAAATATTTGTTGTTGTCAGCCACCCAGCCTGTGGTATTTTGTTACAGCAGACTGGATAGACTAAGACGCACCTAGCCTTTCCTTTTCATTTTCACTGTTGGCACCACCTGGTATAGCCCCGTTTGTCTCCCTTCTGGACTATCTTCCTGTCTTCAGATCTTTCCAGGCCACCTCTCATAGAAATAGCAGGCTAGCTTCCCTAAAGCACCATTTTCTTCATCTCTCTTCTTCCTAGTTTGGCAGGTCAGGGAAGTCAGCCCTTTTGGGACCTAGTGCTAAACCTGAATCTGAATTTGGTCCTTTATTTGAGAAGAAGGTCCAGCTCAGCTTCTCTCCACATGCTCCCAAACCCCTGAAGCCAAGACCACAAAGAGCCTTACACTCAGTCAGAAGCTCCTTTGTGGCCAACCTCCTCTTTTCAAGAGCTGCAAACATCCAGCAGCGCTGAGCAGAGCTTATATGGGATTTGACCTGGCATGCGAGGGAGAGATGCACCAAGAGCCACAAATGAAACCCCTTGTGATTCTTCCTGCACGTGAGAGTTGCTTCCTGCTACCAGCATTTGTCCAGGTCAGACTAAGCTTATTTCCCTGGAGGCTGAATTCAGATGGAGATGTCAGCGAGGGAACAGAATTGGAGCAGCAGGGCCAAAGAAAGGGAAAAAATTCTTAATTTCTGAACGTTACTGTTACCTCAAGGATATTCATTGGGATCATAAAGACCAATAACTGCTGGGGCAGTGGTTTATTGAAATAACTTGCCTACAAGTATCTAAATTGTAAGGCAAGCTATTGTTTTGGTGTGAAGGTAATGTGATTTTTCAACCGCATTTTAAGGATGATATACAAGTACTCTTAAAGCACTTTAAGATGAAAATTTTTGCCACACTGGTCCAAAGTTATGTAATAATAGTAACAGCAGCTATTATTTATTGAGTACTTAACGGTGCCACGTACTGTGCTAAGTGTTTTGCATACGTTAACTTATTTACTCCACACAATAATATCATGAATTATAAACCATTATTATTTCCATTTTATAGATGTTGAAACTGAGGCATAGAGAGGTTTGCCAAGGTGATATCTAATAAGTACCAGAGTCAAGATCTAAACAAGCATCTGTCTCCATAGCTCACAAACATAGGGAAGGTAGGAGATTTGATTAGCTCCTGTGTTTGGAAGGTGACAATTCACTGTAATTAGTGCCTAATTAGACACAGGCCTAATTAGAAGAGTTTTATTCTAACTAAGGAAGGAATAATTTCTCTATAATAGGAATCTAACTTTGAGACCTCTGATAGGTAACTCAAAACTTCCTAAGGTACCAAAGGGCTCTCAGATTTGGAGTGGAATTAGGTTAAGACAAAATTTAATATCCCTGATTGCTGATGGGTCATGTGGGGCATGGGTCTCAAGGCTACTCTCAGTCAAGTGACAGGGCAACAATGAGAGCAGTAAAAATAATTGAGAATGGATGGAGATTTTCTAAATTCCCTCACTGGAATTGGGAAGGATTGCTCTTTCCTTTAATGATGCTGATTGCTCAAGGGCAGGTAGAAAGAGCAGAGGCAACCCGAATGCTGAGTCTAAATTCTCTTGGTGTACAGATAACTTTAATGGATGTTCATCTGCATCACATCAATGAGAAGACCTTGGAGCTGTCCAAAGGGAGTGACATATTGTTGACAAATCTGTATTTCCCATGGCACTGGGGACCTACTAGGGCTGTGACTCAAAGAATTTCCAACCAGATGGGACCGATGTAGCTGGAGCCTTCTATATTGTATCCTATGCTTCCCTAGGCTACACTAACCTTAAGGAGGACATTCAAAGAGTGTAACAATTAGAATGACAACAGAAACCATGTTTGACAGTGAGGTCTCAGACAGTGGAGCTACTGAGACCCCTGGTTTCTCTCTTCCTTGGCACAGTCCCTCATGGCTTCTGTATTCTACTTGGCATCATTCAAATTCTGCAGCCACAATGTATAGCTCGGCTCTTGATGGGTGTGGGGTCATAGTCCTGCCTCTAGGGAAGGCAAAGTCTCCACTGACAACCCCAAACCCAAGGTTTAACTGATTTGAGGATCACTGATTTGGCTTAACAAGAGAGTGGACTTTGAGGGAAGAAATGGAAAGAAGTTAAACATTCTTGCTTCCTAGGGGAATATCCTTCTTTCGCAATCTTTCCCTTTGTCACACTTTTGGGTTTCCTTCTTCTTGCTGTCACCTTCCTCTTCTTCATTGGATTAATTTAAGAGAAAGTCCAAATGATTTTATTACCAGAGGCTGTGCTAAGATAGGTCTGGAGCAACCTCTTCTTGCTTGAAAGGAGGCCCCCCTGCTTGTATACTACAAGCAGGGATGAAAGCAGAACAGAAGGCAAAAGGAAAGCATGAAGGGACAGGTTTGGACCAGTTGCTGGAGGCCTGAGAGAGAAATGCCCTCTTTTCCTGTGTCTCTCTATGCTTCTTTTACCAACTGAGCAGTCAGAGTTCAAGGCCTCAATCAGGATGTAAGTCTTGGAGAAGAAGCCGGCAGAGCCATTTGACCTGTTTTATCCCAGCTCAACAACTAAGGATCAGGTTAGGTCACATGCCAAGGGCTACCACATATGTTAGGTGTTTTGTACATTCAGGGCACAAAGGTGAGGGAGCAAAAAGTGGGGTCTGGAATCCAGTACATTTCATTAGGCTGACTCTGCCCAGAGAAAGGGAAACACCAAAGCTCTGAGCCTGGCATTATATGCCCAGAGGGGCCTCCTTTCTCTAATCTGAACAAAGGTGCCACGTAGGCTTCCTGGAAAGTCCTTCATAGGGATAGGAGTGTGTGCCTTTTGGAGGTGTCCAATGTGCTACTGATAGCCCTTAGAATCCCACAGCAGGTGTTTTGGGGGGCTTGGCAATTCAGAATCACAGCTTTTTCTCTCTTTTTCTTTCAAACTCTAGCCTTAATATATAATTGCTGCTTTTGCCATGGGCTGATCTTGGCCTTCCCATAGAGGAACAAATGACTTTGTTGGAATGTCTGACACTTTCTGATTCTCTTCCTATATGTGTGCAACAGAGACTCTTGGCGGCTTCCTTTATCTGGGAATGTATGCATTTGGAGAACTGATTCTAGGAAACTATAGGACAACAAGGCTTATCTTGCTTTATCCCCAGGAGAAAACCAAGATAAACAAGGGATAGAACCAAAATGGGGTGGGAGTGAGGGTGGGGGCTATATTCTTTATGCTTTATATTATGTCATGAGAACTTTTGCATGATTGATATACTGTAGAATCTCCATTTGAAAACAGAAGTCATCTACCTCTTGGAGACCCACATTACAAGGGAAAAATTGTAGTTCACTGGCATCCCTGTAAAACAGCTTTGGATATAAATGAAAGAGGCAGCCAGGAGAGAAGCAGCGAGCAGCTGGTATCCACACACCTTATCCTTAGACCTTTATCCTCTATATCCTCCTATATCCTACATAAGGATATAAGGATAGCCTTATCCTTATCCTCTTTCATTCAGCCTTCCCAAGACAAGTGGCAGGTGGGTCTTCAATCTCTGTTCTGACTTCTGACACCATTCGAGAAGCAGTCCCATTAAAGAAAAAAAGCTGAGAACCTAGTTTTAGAATTTTCTTATTATAATTTAACATTATCTTGAGTTGAAAATGGCAGAATTTTGTTGGGAAAAAACCTTTTGAATGATGTGTGTCTCTTTTGGTTTTGAACATTTCAGTCACTGTCTTATAAAAAGAATTTTATTGATCTGAGGCTTGGCAAAGAGAAATGATCTACTCTTCAGCCCAAAATGGTCTTATAAAGAGTATGTGACCTATTTTTTTTCCTTTCCAGAAGTTCTTTGTATCTTCTCTTCTCTCCAGTGCTCTAAAATTTCATGATGATATTCACTGGTCTTCTCCATTTATTATGATGAGCGCTAAATGGGGCTTTTAATCTGTGAAATTGTGTACTGTGGATAAAATGTAACATTTTTGTCTATTGCACTTCTTTGTTGATTTTTTTCCTTCTGTTTACTCTGTTTGTCTTTCTGGAGCTCATAGTATTCAGATGTTGGATTTCCTGGACTAAACCTCTAATGTTAAAAACAAACAAACAAACAAAAAACTTTTCTCTCATTTTTGTTTCTTGATTAATTAATTTTTGAAAATTTAAAGCAATTCCAAACTTACAAAAAAGTTGCAGATACAGTAGAAAGAACTTTTTCTTAAGTTTTTTGAAAGCAAATTGTGGACGTGGATAAACATGGATATTGCCATGACTTTACAGCTTGCTCAAGTTACTAATCTATTTCTGTGTATTTGTTCCATATAAAAGTATGTAAAAGAATGCTTATAACTCCACTGAGAGTTATTGAGAAGGAATTGAGAATGCTGAGTGGCTGAGCCATTGTGGTATTATGAGTCTCCATGTCTTCCTCTTGTAAGCGGATTTTAGTAAATGTCGATCTTAATCTATTTTTAAAACAATTATAGGATATAGATGTGTGTGTGTCCATACATTCAATTTCCAGCTCTGTCTGCTGAAAGTTTCTAGAAGAAATGTACCTCACTAGCAACAAGCATGCCTAGTGCTAATCCTGGTTTTTAAATATCATTTTCTAGTAAAAGCAACCAGTGCTCTTTGGAGAAATGGCTCATTCCACTCTAGGTTAGAAAAAGTACAGAATCAGCCTACAATATTTTAAGATGCCAGAAAGTAAGAAAGTACTCAAAAAAAATGATGGAAACACGTCAAAAGGAGAGAGGAGCCAACTTTAAAAAGTTTTCACTGGCTAAATCTGGGACAATTTGAGCAACAAAATAAATAATGAGATAGAATAAGATAAATATCCATGAGTCTATAGATATAAATAATAAATAAATACTCTAATAAATAAATAAATAATTGGGAAATAATAGAAAGATCTAACTATAGAATTTCAATGAAAATGTAGAAGGAATGATGGAAAATTTTTTGAAAACAACTTTGCAAACACCATGGTAATAATTGTTATAGACAAGAGCATCACTGGATGCTAAAATGAACCGGTCAAAGTGTGTTGGGAAGTAGGATGTTTTTTTCTCCACAATATAGTTATTAATTACGAAAGTAATGTGCGAGTGGAGAAGACTGGCAGAAACCACATTAACCAAGTTATCGAAAGTCGCATCTCTAGTAATGAGACATGTCAACATCATGTGCTTCCTGACATGATGCACTGAGAAGGAACGTTCTACAAGGTAGCTGACCAGTACTCTCAAAAACTGCAAAGCCATTCAAAACAGAAATAACGAGCATATGTCCTAAACTGCAGGAGACAAAGGAGATATGAAAACTAAGTGCAATGTGTGGCCCTGATGAGGTTCCCGACCAGTGAAGGAAAATTGGTGAAGTTGGAATAAGGCCTATAAATTAATTAGTATGCTATCAACTTTAATTTTCTGATTTTAATAATTGTGCTATCGTGATATAAAATACTAACATTTGGGGAAA
Source organism: Pteropus vampyrus (assembly GCF_000151845.1). Taxonomy (NCBI): domain Eukaryota; kingdom Metazoa; phylum Chordata; class Mammalia; order Chiroptera; family Pteropodidae; genus Pteropus; species Pteropus vampyrus. The sequence continues at coordinate 3,093,835 of NW_011888796.1, forward strand.
GTGGGCAAAGGGCGTATGGTAACGACGTACTGTATTTGCATTTTTGTTTTGGTAGGTCAAATTATTTCAAAACGAAAAGCTTAAGAATAACTTTAATAAAATAAGTCATGGGCTGTGCCTTTCTGTTAAGCAGCCCTGAAATGTCATCATAGATAAGTCTTTCTCTGGTGGTGTTCATTTTCTCCAAAAAACCTGTCAGTCTTCTGGGAAGGATTTGAGACAGAGCTTGGAGTCTCATTATTCAATATGTAGACTTTCTTGCAGTTCTCCCTTTTTCTTTTAGTGCTTTAGTCGTTGTTGAACCTTGTGTCTTCAGGCGTCAAAACTTTTTGGCTGAGTTTGTCTTGGGGATACACCTCTTGTCTCCTGTAGTGGTAGGGGAGGACTGGCCATCGGATTGTACAGGCTAGAAGAAAGGACAGGGCTGTGGTGTAAATGCTTCTCATGAAGATTTTGCCTACTTCTCATTCCCATCTTTAGAGGTACCTGGTGCCTTTAAACCCAAAGCTTTTTCAGGGCTTCGTGACAAATATCAGCTTGCTTCTCATCAGTCATCTCTCTGCAGACAGTTGGGTTTCAACTTCCTTTGGCCTGCAGTTATTACTCATCTATTCATTTTCCATCATCTTGCTTTCTCTTGTCTCCCTCCCATTCTCTTTGTCCATATGCTTTATTCCTTTAATATTCTGTAGTCATTTAAGATATATTTTTGTGGGAAGCAAAGATAAATACATACTTTCAATTTCTAGCCTTTCCTAGAAGTCCTCAGAGTATTTTCTACCATTTTTCTGAGTAGGTCCATCTGAGCCTCATGCAAAACAGATTCGGGCTGACACAGTAACTTTCCAAATTCCTGAGATGTATATGAAGATTAGGTGCCTCTTTTGGACTCTTGCAACCTTGAGACGCTGGTATTGTGTATACCACATGATATACACAAATGTAGGTTTTTATTTAAGCAAAAAGCATCTAAAATATTCAGGCGATAGACCTCAAGGTGTGTTGTAGGGGTCATTTTCTTCTGAAGGTTTAGCGTACGCCAGATCATTTGCCTGAGACTTGAGGTGCAAACAGTCTGGGCCGGGAGGGAATAGAAAGTGGAGAAGGAAGATAACGTGATAAGGAGCATGTGCTTTGGATCCAGGTGATTTGGGTTCAAATACTTCCTCCGAATATGCTTGCTGTATGTTCTTAAGTGTGTTATTTATCTGTTAATATCTTTAAGTTATTCACATATAAAATAGATATAACAATGCTCACTTCATTGGTTCATTGTGAGGCTTTGATATTATTATATTAATGGTACTTAATATTATTACTACAGTCTATTAAAAAGGTTTAGCAACTGGGCTCCCAAGGGTGACAAAAAAGTAGTAGGAAGATAATATAAGCTTGTGGTCACTCGAGTGGTGAACTATAATTACCTTGCCACTTAAAACTGAGCTGGAAAGCGTGGATTTGATGGTGGAAGCAAACCAGAGACGTTTCAGGTCAGGTTTCTTGCCAAAAAGTTCCCTTTTTGTTCTCTTTTAGAGTCTGGACAGCAAAGAGATCCTTGCTTTGTTCCTTTGGAAGTTAAAACCCATGTGCATCTTTGGTGCACAGTGCTGATGTCTGCCCTAATACTCCATCCAGATGGGAAGTCATGCCTGAAGGAGGCAGCAGAATGTCTGGCCCAGGCAGCTGCTTCTGAGTGGGGCCATTAGATACGTGGGGATGCAGGGTCTTAGAGAACTCTATTTCTCCCTCTCTTTTTCATTTCATTTCCACATAGCTAGCTAGTGGCTGGCAGGGGGTCTTCTGGATCATGCAAAGTCAAGGAATCCACTCTTGAACCTCAGTAGATTCCCTCCTGGGAATTTATAAGAGCCTATCTCACTGCTGCCAGGAGAGCTGGTGTTACAACAATAAGAAAGAGCAGCTGTTGCCTCCAGGACTGTTGTTCCAGAAACTCATAACAGCACGAGCCTTGATTTTAATATTCTTTTATAGAGGGGCTTGGAGAAGACTTTTTACAGCTGGCAAATGTTTTTAATCATAATAGGCAGTGTGTTCACCAAGAAGCCCTGCAGAAACCAAGGGGAATGCTGAGTATGACCTGAAGCCTTGCAATTTCTTTGTGATAAGAAACATTTGACAGAAAGGAGATGGCAAAGTGGGCAAAGAGAAGTGATGGGTTTTATCCTAGAAGGCAGAAAAGAGTCCAAATAACCCTTTTTAAAAGAGCATATACTAAAGAATAAGATTGTTTTTACTCACATATAGACAAAGATTTTTAAAACACATATTCTTCCTAACCCATGGTTAAATGTCTCCAATGAAACAGAGACTTGCTCCCTGCACGTGGATGGGTAGCACAAATGCACCTCTTGTGAGCGTTGCTTTTTAAAATATAACTGAGAAAATTTTGCAATCCATTAAATAGTGCTGTTTTCAGGCCATAGAAGATGATTTCAGTACAAAAAGTCTATGTGTGCAGCATGCACAAAGGACTTGAGCTTAGACTTTGGGCTTTGTAGACTAAATATATCTTGTCATGATTCCTTCATTGATACCCAGCCACTGGGTAGGGGTCATCAAGTGGTTCAATGCATTTAAAAAAAGAACCCAACTCTCTTACTCTTGGATGAATTTGAAAAATCAAACAGACTTAGAGAAACATTTCTGTAAGACAAATCCATCTTCACTGATTGTAACATTAGCCAATCCCAAAAGGAAATGATTCTAAGTAGCTTAAATAATAGGCAGTCTTGTAGAATTTAAGGTATGGGATATTTTTAAAACCATGATCCAGGATTACTGTGAAGAAGCATCAACAAGGCCAGCTGGTGGCCCAAGCAGGCTTCATGGAGCAACCCTCAGAGGAAACATATTCAGCCAACGTCTGAGTCCTCAGCCTTGGAGTTTGGGCACTCACTGGCATTGTGCATGCAGGTGTGCTCTAGCTCTGGAGTATGGAGGGACATTTTCCAAACTCATAAGACACTGATTTATAAACATATTAATACAGCACTTCTAATAATTAGATACTCATGTCTATTTATTTGGATCACCTCTTCCCAGAGTCTTCCCTAAAAATCATAACATTCCTTGGAGAACTGACAATCAGAGAAAGAGTTACCTAATTGCAAAGAACCAGCTCTGCTAGAACCTAAAGAATTGTCCCAGTTGTCCCAGGAAAAGACACTTTTCTAGCAATCAGAAACCATAAGTTGGTTAGACTCTTGCTTGGTTAGACCTATTTTTAAAACTCTGACTATGACTTTTGTACCTTATCTCCTGTCTTTGAGTCCATATAGAGCTTTTCATTGCATTCATCATCTACATGTTACCATTTTTAAAACTATAGTTTATCTCAATAAGCTAAAGTCCATTTGAGATTAGTACTTTCCCATGGATGTACAGAAAACTCCAGGGGCCCTTGATGGGATTCGGGAGACACTCCAGTCTTATCTGTAATGTGCTTCTCGAACATCTCTGAGGGTGGATGCCTTAGAGGGAATGAATAACTATGGGGACTAATCCCATTCATTGCATATTGATTTTTGTCATTTTCAGTTTTCAAAGATGTTATTTTCTGACATAGTTTCTAAATCCTAGTGCTAACTCGGGGACTTCTCTGACTATTCAGAAAAATTATTTTTGTAGTATATTTTCTGGGTCATCAGGAACACAACTTGTTATAATTCTACTTAGTCGAATAGCATGCACATAAAATCAATAAGAAGAAATAAAACAATTCCATGGCTTGCAATCTTCAGCTTGATTCATGAAAGTGCAGCCTCTTAAGATTCTTCTTTCTGACTTAAGATAGGGGCCAAGGGAATCTTTGGGAAGTTTCATAAACCAGTCTCTCATCTAGATGTGCTCATGGCAGAGTGTCCGACCATCCCCAGTAAATCAGAGGCCTGAGGGTATATGACCCCCAGAATTTGGGCATTACCTGTACACTTTTATCTGGAGACTCCACAGCCTCTCTGAAAAGCTCCTCTGAGTCTGTTCCATGAGCAGACAGCAGTCAACTACTGAGATGGACTAAGGCCTGATGAAAACACTGGGTGTGTACCTGGAAACAGTCAGCTTGGCTATTCCACAAAGGCTACGCTGAGATATACACATTTAACCTACAGGTTGTGTAATGAGAACATCAAGAACCCAGGAATGGAAGCCTCACCCTTCCTCAGCCCCTGTTCTCAATCAGGGCTGTGCCTGCCTCTGATATATTTGGGAAAAGCTTTCAGTTTCATGGAGAAAGCCCAAGAACTTTAACCTTAAACCCCATGTAAGAACTTGATCCAGGATATTGGAAAACCTTTAAAGAAAAAGCTTTATTTTCAAAGCTTTTCTACTTCTCTGTATTATTAAAGGTTGAGATCAAAATTCACTTTGATTCTATTGTTTAGGGAAAAAAATGTTCTGTGGGAATTTTAAAAAGAAAAAAACTTCATATTTTTTAACAGTTTTAGATTTACTCATCTCCTCAGGCTCCTCTTGGCTGTGAGCTTGTCAGCCTCTCCTGGTTTTTGATGACCCTGGCATTTTTGAAGAGTACCAGACAGACATTTTGGAGGATGTTCCTCTACTGGAATTTGTCCGATGTTTTTCTCATGATGAGACTGGGGCTGTGAATTTTGAGGAGGAAGATCATAGGGGAAAAGTGTCATTATTATTACACCATATCAAGGTTACATACTATCAACGTGATTTATGACTGTTGCTGTTGACCTTGATTACCAGACCGAGATGAGTTTGTCGGGCTTCTCCACTGTAAAGCTGTTCTTCCCTTCTCTCTCTGTACCGTCCTCTTCACAAGGAAGTCACTATGCTCAGCCACACTTAAGGAGTGAGGACTTATGCTCCCTCTCTTTGAGGGCAGAGCATCTGTATAAATTATTTGGAATTCTTCCGCTCGAATAATTTATCTTGTCTCCTCTTCCTCCAATTTATTAATTTATTCAATCATTTGTTTATATTAGTATGGACTCATGCATATTTATTTTTTATATGGATTATAATCCAATACTACCTTATTTATTTTGCTACTCGAAGTGTTCCAGTATTAGCCATTGGAAATTCTGTGCTCTTTTGACATATCCATCAATGTGGGTTATTTTATTTTATTATTTTTTAGTAGTTTCTTACTTTATAGCACTAGAAGATACTCTAGGCTCATCCTGTATATTTCTTGCCTTAGTCCTAGAATCAGCCATTTCTTTGAGAAGCCCTTGTTCCTCTTATTGGAGAATAGTATAAGAAATAAAGATCTAGATACTAGGTGTGTTTCTTGTTACTGGAGTGAAATTTCTTCTAGGCCCTTTCAGCTGACAGAACAAAGAAATACATGTCTGTATACTAACCTGTATGTATACATATATCTATAAATATTCTACATGTAACCACCTATTAAGCTAAATATGAGTTCATACTGATGTCTCAAACTCTAATCCATTACCATGTGGATTATTCTAGCCTCTTCCCCTGGCTTATCTGTAAATTCCCACATCAACAGTGAGAAATCTGGTTCTGCAGGAACTTTTTTATGGAGATAAACCAGTGCTAACATTTTGCTGAAATTTTTTCAAACATCTCTGTCTTTATTTTTGTCCATATTCCTGCCTTTCTATATATGTATATATGAATTTGTGTATATGTATCTATTTCTTGATTTTGATATAAGTGGTACATACCTTACATGCTACTTCATAATGTGCTGCTTTTTCCTACTTAAGTACATGTCAGCAATATCTTTTCAAGTTAGTAAATTCTGATGTACACCTTTGTTTTTAAAAATATGTGTTCCATAAATAAAAATATGTATCCCATAAATAGCCTCCTATTCATGAATGCTTTGGTTGTTCTCAGTTTTGTCACAATCGCACACAAATCCACAGTACAGCATCCTTCTGCACATTATCTCTGTCAAAACTATTCCTCAAAGTGGAATTTATCCTACAGAGTCTTTAAATTTTCAAAGCACTTCCAGGAATATATAATTTCATTTAGACTGGTCTTCCAGGAGTCAATTCCAATCTGATGGTTTATTTGGAGTTGGAGAGCCCAGTGGGAGGTGGTGGAGGGGGCGCTCAGGTCTGATTTTGCTTCCAAGGAGAATTAATGCCTTCTCTGACTTAGTCTGACCTTCCCCAGGGGCCAACTGCTAGAATAGCCTGTGAACCTTGGTCTGGTGCCTCCCCCATGCTCCTCCACCCCAGCATTTTTGTTGATTCCACCCTGTCCCAATTGACCACTGGAAGCTCTGAGTATGTCAGCTCTTTCCCCTGAGCGCCATGAACACATTCCTTTAAGTGTCTAGGATGGGCAAGCCAATTTGCAGATCAAGCAAGAAAGAATAGAAATTAGATTAAATCTTCACTCAAAACTTGGAACTGAACCCAGGGCACAACCTACTAGCAAGTGCCAGGGAGGGGCTTTGTCTGACATCCTGGTGTGCTGATGCTACTAATCTCTGCCACAGTGTCAGCTGCTAACCTGCTTGCTGAAAAGGGCATAGAGACCTTTCTTAGAGGTATTTTTATTAAAGAAATTCTTAAGAATTAGAAGTCTTCAATGAAGTGGCCAAATGACAGGGAATAGAGCCTGGGACCCCTCCTGAACTCATTTATTTCCTTCATACATTTTTTGTGAAGATTAGAGAAGATAATGTAGAGCATTTGGCATATAGTAGATATTCAGTAAATAATAAGTCAAAAATAGCTAACATTTATTGAGCGCTAATTATGTACCAGACACTATTCTGAGTATTTTAAATGTGCTAACTGATTTTATCCCTATGACAATATTGTGAATTGGGTGTTACTTTCCCCCTCAAATCGATAAATGAGGAAAATGAGGCACAAAACGATAAAACAGTGGCCCAAGGTCAGGATTCAGGGTTAGCCATCCATCTCCAAGGTTTGTGTCTCCTCGCAGTCTGCTGGCTCTCAGGAGACAGTGTTCTGTAGCAGAATGAAGGCTGCCTTTGGAATCTACGGCAGACACAGCTAGATGCCTCCTCAATATCCATTCTCCCCTTCACGCTTACTATCTGAACCCCAATAATTTTTACAGCATGGGAATACGCCCAATTAAAAATAAACACCTCCCCAGACTCCCTTGCAGGTATGTGCACATGTGACACAGTTCTGGCCAATGAGTTGTAAGTCAAAGGGACGGACTCAGTTGGCAATCACCTTTCCATCTTTTCCCTCTCCTTCCCCTTTTACTTCCTGATTGAAGTTATGATTCTTGGAAGTTCAGGAGCCTTCTTGTGAGTGAAAGGACCACATGCCAAGGATGGAGGACCAGAAAGAGGAAGGTAGCCTGGGGTGTTGACAGCATTATAGAACCACTCAGCTGTTCTGGAGGGCTCACATATGACCCCTCTGGAAAAGAGAAAAAATATCTCCTTTTCAGTGAAGCTACTCTAAGTCTGGTTTCTGTTATCTGCAGCCAAAGCAATTATAACTGATACCCAATCCCAGCTCTCCTAGTAGGTCTAGCAAGTGAGGGGTGTATGTATGCAAGTCTGTGTTCTACCTCATCAAGCTCAGAGCCTCAGTTTACTTATTGACTCTTATTTCACATGTAACACCCCCATGGTATCTGAAAAGGCAGGTACACAGCCCATGACCAGTAAAAAAGGAAAGAAGAGAAAGCATGGAAGGGAGGAAAGAAGAGAGAGAGGGATGAAAAGAAAAAGGTTGGGAGGGAGAGGATGAGGAAGAAGACAAGAAATGAATTAGTACCAGCTGGTCATGAACACCTATAGTGCAGAGGATGGTACAAAATAGGACTTGTCTCCTTTCCTACAGGGCCACACAGAGCAAGCCTCGATGGGTGTCTGGGAGTCCTGCGTTCCCCTGGCCTTGTCTCCATTCCCTTTTTTCTAGTTCTTTTCCCTCTCCCAGTCTCTGTTTTGTCTTGCTGGTGCTTCCTGTGGCCAAGCCCTGAACCCCTAGCCTGATTCTCTATCACCAACTCTGGTCATTTTCGGTTCAGTTGCCAAGAGCAGACTTACAGCAAAGTAGCTTTTCATCTCCTAGGCACTGGGCACCTGTGTGCTGCCCCAGCACTGCTCACCCCTGGGGGCAGCAGGAGGGGTGGTGGGGGGCAGGGAATAACCATGAATCAGAATAGTCAGAGAAAGGCAATGTTATGGGCAGAGGGTGTGAGGGAGGGTGTCCCCAGGCCCTCAGAGAGCATCAGGGGATGGTTTCATAGAAGAGATAGATATGCTTGAGCCAAGACCTGAAGATTCAGTAGTCTTCTAGAGATGGGGCGGAGTATAAATTTTCAGAGATCTGAAAACTACATATGGAAGGAGTAAGATGAGAGCACATCCTATGTTCAGAGACCTAGAGATAAATGTTGTTTTTAATGCTGGGATATAGTTTGAGGAAGGGCAGTGGCAAGCTGGGAGGCAGGACCAGCAGGCAAGGTTGAGTGGAAAGGCCCGCCTTTGGGGCCTGCCAGAACCCTGCTTTGTTCTCACCTGTCACCTACAGGCCTGGTCCTTCTCCCCAGACTTATTCCTTTAGGTTGTGCTGTAACTGGTGCTTTTAGACTTCCCACCTGCCTAGACCTGCATCTCACGTAACCCCAGACTGGTCCGCATCTGTTCTTTGCCTACTTGTCAGCCAGCCCTCTTGCACCCGGCTATGCTGGTCCATCTGCCCCACCCCAGAAAAACTCCCCCATCCCTGTCTTCTGGCTTCCTCAGAAAAAAAAAAAATGTAATTTCTAATTAACAAATAATTCCCTGGAATAGGCTTCTCATTCCTACTTGCCAATGAAGTCTATCTAGACTCACTTTTTTTCCTCATCTGATTTATAAGTGAGGGACAGTGGAGATGTTCACATGGGCATTCTTACCTAATAGATCTAGGAGACATGGCATTTGATGTCCTTGAGATACTGAACTGCACAGAACCCCTGCCCTGAGTGATGGCTGCAGGGAGCACATCTTGGGAGATGCGTGGCTAAAAGCATCAAGGATCAGCTCAGATTCGGCCTGAGGCCGTTTCCCTATTTCAGATTTTAGATTCTGACTCTGTTGCTATCTAATTGGTTGTATTTTTGCAAGGTCTAGAGGAGAGGCCCCAATATGAAAAATTTGACATCTAAGATCTAAGATCTTTACAAAATGAGTGAATTACATTGTTGGTGGGAATGTAAAATGGTACAGCTGTTGACGAAGGCATATTGGCAGTTCCTCAAAAAATGTTAAACATTCGATGAGGCAATTTCACTCCTAACTATATACCCAAGAGAAATGAAAACATATGTTCACACAAAGACTTATACACAAATGTTCATAGCAGCCAAATATTCACAATAGCCAAAAAGTGGAAACAGCCTAAATGCCCTTCAAATGATGAATGGATAAACAAATGTGAGATATCCACATAATGGAATATTTTCATCCATGAAAAGGAATGAGGTACTGATACATGCTAAAACATGGATAAACTTTGACAGCATCATGCTAAGTGGATGAAGCCAGACACTAAGATCACATATTATGTGGTTCCTTTTATATGAAATAGAATGAGAAAATCTATAGACAGGAAGTAGATTAGTGGCTGCCAGGGGCTGAGAGGAGGGGTGAATAGGGAGTAACTGCTTAATGGGTATGGAGTTTCCTTTGGGGTGATGAACGCAGTCTGGAATCAGCGGTGATGGTTACAAAACACCGTGAGTATACTAAAAACCACTAAATCGTACACTTTAAAAATGGTGAACATGGTGAATTTTATGTTTTGTGACTTTTACCTCAATAAAAAAAAGTGAGTGGAGTCAGCTTTAAGCATCCTGTGCATACACAGCTCCCTGGTGAAGCAGTGATTTTTTTAAAAAATTGAGATATAATTGACATATAACATTAGATTAGTTTCATGTGTACAACATAATAATTCGATATTTGTATATACTGTGAAATGATCACTACAATAAATCTAGTTAACATCTGTCACCTTACATAGTTACAAAAAATTGTTTTTCAGCTACGGCCACGCAACCCTGAACAAGCCCAATCCTGTCTGATCTTGGAAGCTAAGCAGGGTCAGGCCTGGTTAGTACTTGGATGGGAGACCACCTAGGCAGACCAGGTGCTGTAGGTGTAAAAAAAGTAAAGAATAAGGGATTGTAAGCTGACAAGCTTCTTGCAATCTGTGAGGTCAATCAAGGGTTGCCTCACCTAAAAAAAAAAAAATTGTTTTTCTTATGCAGTGATGTTTCTGATATCCTTGTACCCTTGCTCTTATAGATCCCGATGCCTGGTGGGCCCAAGTCCAGTTTAGGACATTCCTTCAGAAGAGGACAAAATGCGGAATTGGCCTTTCTCTAATCTCAGGAACAGGCAGTAATTTCTCTCCCATGACATCATCAGGTCAGACATTTATATTTTTATATTTCATCTGTTATTCTGGTGAATTTCAGTGTCTGTGTTCAGTTTGCCCTTTTGACCCTGTGGTCCAGGACTCGTCCCAGGTCCCTAAGGAGTGGGAGCATCCTTCCTCTTGCACCCCACCACATCCCCTGAGTTGCCCACAGTTTCTCCAGAGCATCTCCTGGTCCTAGAGGGAACCGTTCGTGGGCTCACACTTCCCATGGACGTTTGCTCAGACTCTTGCATCAGGCACTGTCCTCGGCCTTGAGCACCCAAAGATGATTAAGACAGAGTCCCTGCTCTCAAGGAGCCAGTGGGAGAGGCAGAAAGATGACTAAGCAAGTGCAACACTAGCGCGACAGAGGAAACGCATGAGTTGACAAGTAGATGAGCCCAAGGGGAGACACATGAACTGGGTCTGGAGGGGCAGGAGTTCGTGGGAAAGACACCAAAAAGATAGACTTCTCAAAGACGTGGGTGAATGAACTAGCCTGCAACCCTGAGGGGAAGAGTTGAAATGGGGGAAGAGGGGATGAGCGGATGAGCAGATAAAATTGGATGGCTAGGGAGGGGTGAGGCTTGGAATGCCTTGTTCTCCAGCCTGAGTTCAGAATTTACCCTGACAAGAGAGGGAAACTACTCAGGATTTTTAAAAAAGAAGTTCCATCATCACATTTGCATTTTTAGGGGGACGGGGAGAACATGCTGGGAGCAAAATCGAGTCTGGATTAGAGAAAGAGAGTTGGAGGGGAGGTTGACCAGGAGGCTACTGCAGTAGTCCATGCTTGAGACAATGAAGCCAAATGAAGGCTATCGGCAGTGGGGGTGGAGGAAGCAGAGACAGAATGGACTGTGCTGAGATGCTGAGTAGCTGTGGCTGGTGCGGTAGTGGTGGTGGGAATGTTGGGGAGAAAGAGCAGTCCTGGGAGACTCCCAGATTTCTGACTCGGGTAGGAGTCACTATGTGAGAAGAGACCTAGAAGAAGAGCAGATTTGGAAGAAAGATGACAAGCAGAATTTGGGGGAGGGCAAGCCTGAGAGCCTGAGGCATGTCCAAGTGGAAAGGTCAGCAGGCCATCAGGTGGGGGGTTGGCACCCAGGGTAGAGGCCTAGGTGACTTCTATCTGTGTGTCTCTGCTTGCAAGGCCTACTTCTCCCTAGGAGTTCAGTTTTGGGACCTGTGACCTGGAAACTGCTGGAGTCTGCTCCTGTCAAGGTTATTCTGGTTTAAATTCTTTTTCCCTGTTGGCATGTGATTTCATGCTTTTCACTTCTCCCTTTAAATGGAAAAGCAGAAAATGATCTTCGCCCTCCAGTGGGGATTGAGATTTTTTTTCTCTCTCAGTTCTGACACCTGCTACTGTTTTACCAGCTATTAAAGGTCTATGTGACTGGGTGGCAAGCCTCAGGCAGTGCTAAGTGGGTGTGTGGGAGGACCTGGAGAAATGTCAGAAGAGAGATGTTAGAACGTTGACTCACAGCCAAGGAGAGCAATGACCCGCAAACTGGGGCATGGGAGCCAGAGTGAGGGGTTTTGAGTAAGGACCTAAGGAATGTAAGGACCCAAGAATAAAGGTGCCACCCTATCTCTGGCATATAAGGCTCTGCAGCTCTTTCCAAGCCTCCTCCTACCACTCATCTACTCCAGTCCACCTTCTGGGCACCTTGTGCAAGGTCGCAGAGTTCATATGCAGTGGAGCCAGAATGCAAGGTCAGGGGACGGATGGCGGAGACTGTGCTCATTATCTTCTCCACCATAAGGAACAGTCCCATCAGGGTGAGATTAAAGGACAAGCTACCTGCCGACCTGACCCAAACCTACCTGGCTTCAAACAGGAGACTTGAGGGATGAGTTCCATCAGTAAGGCCAGCCATCAAGAGAGAGTTATTGGGGTGGTGCGTATTCTGTGCAGCCCCTTGCCCTGCCTTTGCTGGGAGCCTGCCACCACCTTGAGTATCTCCTCTTCAGCCCTGCTCGGGCTGCAGAGTGAGGCGGGAGCCACCTTCTAGTTCCAGCTTGTTTGCCAATTCATTTTCTTGCAAACAAATCCTGCCTTGTGATATTGTTGCTGTAATGAGAAAGAGGTTCATCTATTTCCAATTCTGCAATGTGGGCAGACTTTTAAGGGATCTCTCTGTTTTCAGTTCACATATTAATGTGCTGCCTGCCACAGTTTCAAATACCTTCTGTACCGGAATGCCGGCCGTTTTATTTAAGGGGATGGGGTGGGCGGAGGGGAGCTAATATTTCACTTGTTATATTTTCAAATGTGAAAAGGTTAAAAGGACTTGTCTTATCTTGAGACATACCTGAAGGGATTTGGACAAGATAAAAATCCAAATCTTTTATCTATGAAAATTCTTTGCTCAACGGAGCTAATAAGAAGCATATGTATTTGTGTGCACGAGTGTGTTTGCATATACATGTGCTCACACAGGCGGGCATGTACGTTAAAGCTGTTGACGTCTCAAGCTGCCCCTCCTTGGGACAGCGATACTCCTTTACTGGAGAGATGAACAATCTCCGTGATGTTCATGGCTTCTTTTTTATCTGGGGACACCGGAGGTCTCTGAAGGACCAAATCAAACAGTACAAGATCCTGCCCTATACTGTTGAGGCTGGCCAGTGACACATTTTTCACTATCTTCTTCCTGTTTCCTTTAAAGAGGTCTAGGCTAAAACCCTGCCCGTTAGCAATCTTACGTGGAAGGCTTTGCTGACATTTAATCTCCCTAATCCATGTGAGGCCCTGGTGTTATCTCATGTTTAACAATTAGAAAAGCGCATCTTGGCTTTGGTGGGAATACCAGTCAGAGTTAAGCTGTTGGGAGGCCAGGGGTAGAATCCCAAATGGACCTAGGAGTTCTGCAGCCACCCACCCCACTCCAGGGGGGTTGCCTCACCATCTTTTCTCCTGTGTCAGTCCCAGGTGGGTGTAAGGATTTGGAGTTCCAACCCAGAAAGCAAAATGTAAATGTTCTTTATTCTCTGCCCTGAAATATCGGTTCATTAAAACTCTAATGTTTCAATCTCTTTTGAGATTGCATTTCTTGATTTTTTCCCCCTTCTCAAATGGGAACCTAGTGACCTTCAATCACCATTATCTGAGAAGAGATATGTTTGTGTACATAGCCAGGGGCTTAGAAGTGCTTATTATTTGCAGAGGGTTTTTTATGCTCTCCCAGGATTTTCCTTGCCCACGTGATACTACTTAAAAATCTATTGTGTAATCTTAACACTGTAGGTCTCACTGGCTTTCAGGTTTCTGGGCCTTCAGATCCATATGTGGACTGCCTGTCTATGTATTATTCACAGACACACCTTTTCTCAAGTAAGAAACCAAATAGAGATTAATACATTTTTTTTTTTAATTGGAAGAGAAGGAATCACAGCTCTGATTTGTAAACCTGCCGTCCCCTCCACTCATAACTTATTCCAGAAACATCCCTCGAAAGCGTTTTTCTCCGCAGCGAGAGGAGATCTGCCTTCTCTCCAGTGAGGACCACAGGAGCCCTCTTGGCAGAGGCTGCTGCCCCTAGACACGTGGCCGTCGCCCCTGAAGTCACTCAGTCGAGTTCTCTTTGCCTGGCAGGAATGGTTGAGCAGTGAGAGCAGAGGCCTGCATCACTGGGATGCATTTTACGTAGGCATAGGAAATTTCCAGAATTTGAAAGATGGAGCACATTGTTTCTTATGAAAATTTTGCAGGGCTGATATGATTGTCAGACTTCAACCTTGGCTATTATTGATGGATTTTGTTCTGAAAATTAACTTTAAAAATACAGAAAGCAGTCTTCTGGTTGAGATTATTCCTAACCTCTCAGTTGTTCCTTTAGTGTGTATTTGTTGTTGAGCTTCTCGGTTGTACTGGCTTGAATAATGCCTCATCCTATAGTAGGTACCCCCCTGTTCCCCCTCTCCCCCCCCCCCGCCCCCAATGAACCAGCTGCCATTTCGATTCAGAGAAATGTGGCAAATGGACATGGCTTAAATGGCAGAGAAACCCAGGAAAGCTCCTGACAAGACTTTGATATTTTGAAGTTAACAAAACTACGAAGATGCTTATGATTTTGTAATATGGTTTAAATGGTTGAGGGTGTTGCTGCTGGGGTTAGGACAAACTCTACCACATATTGGTCAACTGACTTTGGACAGGTTATTTAATATCTCTAAAGCTATGTAACCTCATCTGGAGAAAGAGAGAGCTAGAGACAGGGGTAGGGGGCAAAGAGAGAGCCACACACACAGAGGGAAAGCATAAAGGATTAAATAAGATAATTACATTTTAATGTCAAACAACTTCAATAAGTGTTAGGGATTATATTATTACTATTGAGTTTGTGAACCAAGATAAAAATGCATAACACTGAATGGGAGATGGTCTGACATGTAGGTAGATGCACAGGATGGCATGTGTTGAAGGCAGCCATCTCCATGACAACCACAGTGCCCTCTACTTAGCAGGTCCCCTCACAAATCACACAAGACACCATTTTGCTTATAGTTCAATGATGCCCTGGCCCTTCCAGGTGCTTTATGAATAAAGATTAGGAAAAGTTTTCTTCCCTTTAAATAAGAATAATTTTTATTAATTTTAATTATACAAGTAATATATGAATATATTTTCTTTATAAAAAATGAAACATTACAGCTGAGACTGAAGTCGACTTTGAGCATCATCTCCAGTCCTCATCTCCACTGCAGAGGTAATTCTCACCATCAATTTGACGCGTCTAAAATATTGTTTAACGTGCAGGGGTGTCTTTAATTGTAACTTATATCGTGTGTTATTCTGCAGCTTGATTTTTGTTTACTCGACAATATGTGTTGAAGATCTTTCTCTTTAAGTACATATAATATATTTAAAAAAAAACCCTGCCGTGCATGCGTGTTATGGATGAACCACATTTTAGCCAATACCATTTTGATGGCCATTTAAGTTATTTCTGACTTGTTGCTATTGCAAACAAAGCTGCCACAAACATCCTTGAACCTGCCATCTGAGCCAATGATAAGTATTTCTCTGGGGAAGAAATGGAAAAATGGATCACTGGATCACAGTGCATGAACATTTTATACTTTAATCGATATTGCCAAATTACAAAGTGATCATACCAGTTTATGATCTCATCTATAATATATTGAAATATCTTTTCTCCTATACTTCTTTTCCACCCAATTTAATAGGTGAGAAAACAAAAACAAAACTATCGTGTTTGAATTTCCATTGTTCTGATTACTAGTAAAACAGCATTTTCATCATGC
Organism: Pteropus vampyrus; assembly: GCF_000151845.1. Lineage (NCBI taxonomy): Eukaryota > Metazoa > Chordata > Mammalia > Chiroptera > Pteropodidae > Pteropus > Pteropus vampyrus. The sequence continues at coordinate 3,109,488 of NW_011888796.1, forward strand.
GTTTTCGGGCCAAATTTATGTTTATATTTCCTTTTTATTTATATTTTACAATTTATTTTATTAAATTTTTACATTTACATTTTATGTTTATATTTCTGTGAATTAGCATGTTATATCTTTACAAGATTTTTCTACGTGATTGTTTTGCATTTTCTTTTTGATCTATAAAAGTTCTTTATATATTCTAGATACTAATCCTTTGTTGCAAGTATTTTCTCCTTTTGTTCTTTAACTTTATGGTGTCTTCTGCCACACAGCAGTTCTTGTTTTCGATGTAGTCAAATTTTTCAGTCTTTCGTGGATTTGGTTTTTGTGCCTTATTTAGAAATCCTTTTTGATGCCAAGTCATAAAAAAAGAGTCTTCCTGCATTATATTAGAATGCTTCTTTACATCTAGGTTGTTAAAGAGGGAGATAAGTAAGTAATGCCTTATCTACATTCCTGGTGTATCTACAACCCAGTAGGAGGGTGAGTCGCCTACAGCTCAGAAGTGGCACCCAGCCCCCGCTGAAGACTTTCGCAGTCCCAACAGTTTCCAGCAGAGGGCAGTGTCTGAGCAGTTCTGCCTCCTGTTGGGGCGCTCAGGGGGTTCCCTGACTTACCAAAGGGAACATTTTAACTGCTCTAAAACTAGCAAGTTCCAGTGAGGGGAGAATATATCAAGTCAGGGAAAAACCAGGAGCAAAGTCTGTTGTTGAATGTGCTGTACAGTGGAAAATAAAACAGGGCCAAGGGGAAAGTGTCTGGGTGGACTCTGTGTGTTATGACTGCGTATGGAGAGAGCAGATCAAACAGCCAGGATCACAGAGGGTTTCCTCAGGGATGCTTCGCTGTCTGCTTACGTCTGGTCCACACGCTTGAGATGAAAGCTAAAGCTTTACAGAGGAAATGTTATTTATTGGACCAACAACAGGCAGGATGGAAACACACGACCCCTAAACTTATCCTTTTGATTTCATCAATAATCCAAGCCCTGTCTCCTTTTAAATAAATAAATAAATAAATAGCCAACGGCCAGAGGCACAGCTGACTTGAGAGGGGAAACCAACCGAGAGGACAACAGAGAGACAGCGCTGTTCAGTACAGCTCCCTCCCCACCGCTCCCGAGGTGCGTCCTGGGCCGGCAGCTCTGTTTTTTGTTATTGTTTTGTTTAATGCTATCATTGTGGGATGAACTATAACATTATGAAACCAGAAGAATATTGACAATGAAATACATAGATCCACATAAATATATCGATCTACATAAATTTGCAAATCTCATTTGGTCTCTCAGCTCATGCGCTAGGTTCTCTCTGCTTGTCTCTGCTCACCCACTCTCTGCTTCTCCTCACCCTGCTTTGTGCCCGGGAGGCCGCCTGTGTGAACTGAGTCAATGGGCTCCCTTGCTGGTTGGTTTCTGGTTTGGATAGACTGGGGAGAAGCACTGGTTAGAAGTTATTCCCCAGGCTTCCTCCCTGCTGGGCTGTAGTTGGCTGTGGCTTCATTCCCCAGCAGATTACGGGTAGTACTACAGATGCAGGAAAACCTGACCACTATCTCTGCTTCCCCTTCTATGCCTTGGCATGTTAGAGCTTTCCAGAGAGCCTGGGTGCTTCACTATCCTGTATTGGCTTCCTCTGTCCCTGCTCACACCCTTAGAAATAGTTCCTTTGTTGATTTATCTTCAATCATCTCTTCAGAGCATACTGTTTCATTTCTGCCCTGACCCTGGCTAATATAGAAACCTAAGTCTATCAGGATTCTTCATCCTGAGATAGATCAAGTGTACAATTAAAAGTTTATTGTTTTTAATTCTCTTTTCCACACAAATAATCCCCAAGCCCGGCAGTGGCTGCCGCCCATGCACCTTTCCAAGAGACAGAGCAAC
>NW_011888796.1:3111922-3117232 GCF_000151845.1 Pteropus vampyrus
ACCACGAATGAACTGAGAGCTTTTGGACACTTACTTTAATTAAACACTAAACGAGTCTCACTCACTGCAGACTGTCACTTGTTCTTTCTGGATGCACCATTTCTACACTTGTAGCTAATCCACTCTCCCTCTTTCCCAGTCCAGCTCTCACCCTGTTTTCAGCCCTTGTCTAGTGACCTTGTCTAATGGCCTAGGAAACATCTTTGATGCCTTTTTCCCTTCATACTTCATATCCTATCTACTCAAGCCCTGTGGATTTCATCTAAGTCTGTCTCTGTTCTCCGTTCTTCGCCCCACCCCCACCACCGGCACTCAGTCGGAATCCCATGGACCACTCCATAACTGGCCTATGCCCTGCCGTTGGCACTCACCTCTTCATGGCACAGCAAGAATAAGGTTTACAACATGTGAACTTGTCCCCAAATCTTTTCTGCTTAAGCCCTTCAGAGGCTCCCCATTGTTTTTAAGATAAAGACTCAAAGCTTTATAAATTTGAGCAGCCTGATTTCAGCCCACCAGTCCCATGTCACCTGATGCCACGCCGCCATCTGCTATGGTCTGGCTTCCTTCCTTGGGTCTTCTCTCTGATCCTTAAACTTGCCATGCTCCATTTTGACTTACATCCTTTTCCTTTGCCTAATTAACTCCTGTAGACCCCAACTCAAACAACGCCATCCCAAGGGAGACTTCCCTGACTTGGGACTAGGCCAGGTTCCCCACAGCACACGCCCTTGCCATGCTCACAGGCTGTAACTACACATGTAATTGAGAGAGCAATGCCCATCTCTTCCACTAGAATCCATGCTATATGAGGTCAGGATTAGTAGTCTGTTTTGTGCACCTGGCATTGTGCCTAGCATATAAGACAATTTCAAAAAAACAAACAAACAAACAAAAAAACACAACTTGCTAAAAGAATTAATGGACACAATCATCCTCTTTCCCTTAATATCAGCGAGTAGTGTTGACACCTCCCCAGACTGAAGAAATGGAGGTCCAGGGTCTGGAGAGAGGTAGGCATGGAACTGATCAGAGTTGGGGAGGTGGACTAGATTGTTTTACCACAGCCAGTGATTCATTCGTTTAGGGGCTATTCATACCCTCTGGCCTCCTCTGTCTGTACAGTTATTCTCCCCCAACCTGGCTCTGTGCTGTGCCAGTGTTATTGAGTTCACGCTCACACCCGCCACACCCACTGCCTCTGACCACTAGAGCCCCTCTTCCCTGTGGCTCCACGCCCATTTATTCTCGGCTGAGAAACCTGGGCCTTCCATTTCCAGGCATGATTCTAACCGGATACAATAAAGCACTTAAAAACCACCAACTGGTTGGTCTCCTGGAACATCTTACCTCCCACTATTATTGGCAATGCAAATGAAGGATTAAATTCCAAGCAAAAGAGGTTTTCTTCGGAAGCCTGGGTTTTCAGAAGTATCCCCAGGGTAATAAAATGGAAAAAGGAAAACGGAGCACACAAGGCCTTCTTTCCATTCCCCCAAGTGTTGGCCAAGATTGCAGCTTAAGAGATGTGTAAGAAGTGAGTGAGCCAGGGCTTGGAGAGGTAATTGTCTATGCCAATGGTTCTCAAACAATAGCATGCATCGGGATCACTTGGAAGCCTTCTTAAACATAGATAGACATAGACTGGGTCTCACCCCCAAAGTTTTTGACTCAGTTAGTCTAGGGCGGAGCCCAGAATTGCATATCTAACAAGTTTCTAGGTGATGCTTCTGGCCTCTAGGGATCACACTTTGAGAATCGCTGTGCCACCTTATACTCTCTCCTCAAAAAACTCAAACTTTAATGTGTATTCCAATCATCTAAGATCTTGTCAAAGCAGACCCTGATTGAGTAGGTTGGAGTGGAGTTTGGTGCCCATGCTGTTGCAGTGAGGACCACATGCTCAGAAGCAAGGCTCGGGTGAGCTATCACCTTCTTAAGCACGAGTCCTCTTTGATAGCAGTCTCTTTGTTTTTTAATGCCTTCCCAGGATATCAGGGGCTGTTCTGGATGACCTTAGAAAGAGGTGGGTGCTAGGGAGTATCTCTCTAAGTTGTCCAGGGTCCTCTTGGCCTGCCTAATAGAAAGCAACTTTTGTCTCAACTTCAAAAAGAAACCTGGCCTTCTTCTATACTCCTTTGCTGAGAAGACCCTTACCCAGAATGCTGATGGGTGTGAAGAGGAAATACAGTGGAAGAGATATACTGGCAGAATCACACTTCCAGGTCAGATAGGGGCAAAGGGTTTCTCTGTTGGGAGTTGGGTCTCACTGAAGCTATAAATGGGTGGAGAGTCAATGTGAAAAAGTAAAGCTTTCCCCTTTATGAAAGAACTGTATTACAGCATATTGTTTGTAAGCGTGAGCTCTGGGCTTAGACATGTACTCAAAGCTTTAAATAAAATAGCATTTGTAAACTGCTTCCCAAAGTGCCTGGTACTTAATGAGTACTTAATGAATGACAGCTACCGTTATTTTTTTAACAGGATGTACTAATTATAGTAGAATCAGAATTCATGACAAAAGGAAAGTGGGCAGTTTGATCGCCTATAAAATAAAACAGTAGGACTGTTTATCCACTGGGATTTCCTATTCTCCGCCTAGGTCAGTGCCTGGTCCGTGAAGATGCTCAGGACGTATTTGTTGAATGGGAGGAAGAAAATTGTACACATCTAGGTAAATTAGTAGATGGGGGGATTTTAGCTTATGGAAATTGTCCAAAGGGAAAGAATTATAAAAACATCTGAATTCTTGAAAGTGAGGGGTTTCAGGCCTTGAGTAAATTGCTGTTTTTTAATTTATAAAATTGGTCACTACCATTACTTTACAGGATTTTAATGAGGAACATTTGACAATGCCCGGGGAAGTGCTTGGCTAACTGTAAAGCACAAATCAAGTGTTAGCTACTTTAATAAAGAAATAAAGTAGCTAACACTTGATTTGTGCTTTACAGTTAGCCAAGCACTTGAGAGTGAAAGTTCCCAGCCCTCAGGTTTTGATATATTGGCTTTATCTTTTAGGTTGGCTACTGTGTGCTAGAAAAATCTTTGAACTTCTTGTGTTGTTTGATAAATGAGATATGAGCCTCTTCGGAAGGCCTGGGTACCGGTGGGCCAGGGAGTAAAGCCACCTGGGAAGGGCTCACCTCCCTTGATAGGATAGGGAGCCCTGTGTTCCTGGCTGGCAAGGAACAACACTCCCATCTCCCTCCCCATCCTCTTTGCAGTCTAATGCATCTCATTTATTGTTAATGCTGTTTCCACTGGCTCATTTGCAAATAGTCTGAATAAAACATCAGAGCAGGGAAGGAGGGGGCACTGCTCTCGGTCTTCCATTAGTGCCTCTGCCACATTCCTTCCCTCCTTCCCTTTCCTCAGGTCCTTTCTCCCTTCGTTACTCTGATTAACAATCTTTATCTAATTGGCTTGTCATGAAGCAGCCAAATAGGGCTCCTGGGCTCTTTGTGGGGATGGTGAGAAAAACGACTCAGACAGGCCCAGCACTGGTTTTTGTTTTTTGTTGTCCTGGAAGGATGGAGGCAAAAAGCAAACATCAAATTTCAGTCTAAAAGGGGAGATCTGGGAATAAAGCAGAAGCTCTGCTCCTCCTAGGGAGCTGCCTAGGCCACTGAAGGGTGGCAGAGGGTCAGCCTGGAGATGTGAGGCCCTGCGGCAGCTACTGCAGGGGATACAGATCTGGCCAGAGAGTCAAACATTTGCATAATCCTGAGACAAGGCAGATTAGGAAAAGCTCAGCCAGAAAGGCATGTACTGGGCATGAGTCTCAATCCACATACACGGTTGCCCAGGGAACACAATTTCTGTTATTTTCTCTAGTTTAACTTAATTACTGACTATCCTGATTCTTATAACAACCATTCTTTGTAGTTTTATCACTAAAAGGTGCATCCTTAAGACACTATAATTTAGCCTTGCCAATTGAAAAAAATTGGTATGTCTTTTAAATCATTTTTAACCTATAAATTCCGCCTAGACTCCTTCTCATTTTTATAAATTTTCTGTTTAAGGACCTGAATCTTTTAACCTGCAAAGTTCCCCACAGTCTGAATTTTGCTGATTGCATATTCAAGAAACAGTTTAATATGTTCCTCTGAGCTCTGTATTTCCTGCAAATTGGTAGCTGGATCCAAAGGCTTGATTAAACATAAGTTTGATCCCTTTGGCAAGATTGTAGATGGTTGGTGGTGTGTTTTTCCTCAAGAGGCACATAATGTCTTCATGTCTCTTTTTTTGTGATGTTAGCAGCTGTTGAAGTTCAATGCCTAGATCCATTAATTCACTGGGGGCTGTAAAATGGTGATGTTCTATAATTTCTTTTTCATTTATTAGTTGAAGTACCTCCATAAAGAAATGTTTCCATCTTCTACAATTTGATTACAGTTCACGATGGAAAGGCAGGACAAATACTTGATTCTTTGTCTTTATCAGTTTTCTAGATAATGAGTAAGTAAGTGCCTTTCATCCTCCAACAGCGACCAATTAGTTCTTTTTCAAATGTCAGTAGGAACTCGTGCATTTAAACATATTTGATGAATTTAAATACACTTATACACTTATTATCTTTATCAAAATACAAATTGACTCACCTTTGGCAGTGGGAGCTTCTTCGATTGGTTCCTGAGTCCTGCTGACATGACCCGAGCCTTTAATACCTTTCCTGCTATCTGGAATGACAAGATACTCCAGGCTCATCTCATACGTCTGCTGCCCCAGACCGATAGCTGGCCATTCCTCCAAGAAGTCTTGATTCAGTTTAGTGGAATACGATGCCAGGGATGCTCATTGCTAATTTATTAAGTTAGTCATTGTTCGTAGTTTTTTCAGTGGACAGAGCTAAGGAGTTAATAGGAGGAAAAATCTACACACAGACAGTTTTGCTATAACACTTGTTTTTAAAATGCAAATTTGTCCAAACATGATTGGTATAATAAGGAACAATTTGAGCCTAACATGAATTTTGCATTTGGCTATGGGTGATGTTATACAGGAGATATATTAGGTAAAGCTGAACTAAGCTGCATAAAAATATGCAAAACAGAGAAAAAATCTGGAATAATTTTTCCTACAAAGAGAAAGCACAATCTATTTACAAGGAACTTAAACTGAAGTTCCCAAATCCTGCAAAAGTGGCACCTTTTACTGCTAGGAGTAGCTGATTTGGTGGTTTCAAACACCACTACAGTTAACAGAGTTTTCAGATGTCAGGTGAAGCTACAAGTACAGATGAGAAAGCAGCAAAAGAATTTCTGGCAATGACACAGAAAGCAGGTATGCAATGGATACCATTTTCAA
>NW_011888796.1:3118917-3125700 GCF_000151845.1 Pteropus vampyrus
GTCTGCTTGTTTGGCCTTTTCTAAATGTTGGATAACATCCCAAGAGATGCTGTCCATGGTTGTACCTCAGGGCCAATTGGCAAGCTTGGCTCATGACAGCTTACTTGAGGCTGGGCAAATTACTGGGAGGAAGGTTGAGGGCCTGACATTAGACCTGCTCAGTAGGATGATGGGAGATCCATTGAGATGAGGGATAGCATCTGAACATCAGATTTAACCAGGCAGACAAGACTTCTTGTGCCAAGAGACTTAACTTTTCCAGCTGTGATTCAGGAAAGGGCTCAGCGTTGGTAGGTCCAAGACGGAGAAGAAGGTCCAGCCACAAGTAACAAAAACCCAGCACCAAGCTTCAGTTCAGAGCAAAGGCTTCTTACAACAAATGACACACATATGCAAGAGAGTTGGGTGGAGCTCAGGTTGCAATATGAAGCCATAGAACAGAACAGAGCTAAAGGAATGACAAGGAATGCTAATCTATGATCTTGATCTCTCATAGTTGCTGAAACTAACTGACTTTCATAATCACAAGCTGGCAGTAGCAGTACAACATATTTGCATTCTGGAGTTGATTTTTTTCTGCATGGGGCTTTCAGCTCTGACCTTGGGAGATGAGATCTAATGCTTATAAATGCCTTCTCTTTGTCTTGTCCTGAGACGAAAACAAAAACAAATTAACATGTCAAATAAGTGGAATGTAAAGATTCCCATCTTGTAAATAAACTTGGAAAAATATTCTGGAATATCTCATAAAACATCAGGCTAGAGCCTTAGCTGAGATTCAGTAGATTTTATGTACAGCCTATTGTTTAAAGGGTTAGAAAGAGTCAATAGTAAAACTCGGGCTTTAGGAAGATACAGAGATACTAAATAGGAACAGGCAGCTCATGTCTGTTGGCAGTGAATCCTCTAGCAATACTGGCCTATTAATCTTTTGGGTTTTTTTTTTTTTTTTCTCTTTCTAGCAGTCAGAGCCTTCAATGCACCTGCAAGAAAGCATATTCACTGATTCTCTTAACACATTCAAATTTAGAGCTCTGAGATAGTTTAAGGATGGCCACTTCCATCTCCCTCATTTTATAGGCCTATAACATGGAGAGGAGAAGGAACTTGACCATGCAGCTTGTCTGTATAAAAGCCAGAACTGCCAGGTCATTGCTGCAAAATGGCAGCTGCATTCACAGATTTTACTCTTTTCATTTTACAGATGGGTTAAATGAAGCCAACAATAGGGAGACTGTGTGGGAACATTACCAAGAGACATTCTGAAAATTCTACTGATAGGAAGAGCACCCAGCTAGCTCCTAGAAAAAAAACAGAGCTTACATGTGGTCATTCTTCTAAGAACTGCCCATAAGTTTCTCTCAGAAGGTACAGTCCTATAAACACCCACAAATAGAACAAATAAACAGTACATTTTAATTATCTAAAGAAAACAATAAGGAATGATTTTAAGCTAGGAGGGCTGCCATAACACCATAAGTAAAGTCAATAAATACATTGCTTGGTACATGAATTAATTAGTGTTTAAATAATAAAAAGGACTATCAATTACAAAACATTACCACAAATTACTTGCTGCACAAACAGCTTATTTTGCTATTATTAATAATTCTAGCTACTGATTTTCTGTAATTACAAACCACAGTTTTCCTTTGGATGAACAGCTAAGCAGACTTAAATAAATAGTCAAGTTCCCACTCATACCAATAAAAGTTGCCTGGTGCCCCATCTCCTTCAGCTGACCTTCAAAGCTAACTTGCTTCTCAGCTGTCAGAGATATGTAAGAGAAGCAGTCGCTTAGTATTTGCTCAATAAGGTCAGAACTAGCTTTTACATTAAAATTAAACATCCAAGAAAACACCTGAGGCGACATTTTCTGTTTCTGAGCATGGCTTGCTCGATGCAATCATTTCACCTTGTGTGACCAGCTCAGCCACAGTGGAGGTGTGGAGGGCAGATCTTGCTGGGTAGTAGATGACAAGGAGCAATGTGATTTATTAGGAGGCCCGGGCCTACAGCTTAGCAGATCAGAGTTCAGGCCCCTACTCTTCAATAATCTCTATGTGGGATTTAGGACAAGTTATTTAACCAATTTGAGATTTCATTCTCCTTGTTAGGAGAGGTAGGCTGTGCTCCTTGCCATTTTATTCCACAAAGAAGCAAGTGAGAATTACAGCTGCCATTTAAACCCCAAATAAGGTGTAAGATAGCTAAAAACCTTTGCTCTCTTTTTTTTTTCCATTTAAAATAAGTTGTCCATTAATTCTTAGGCTGATTATGATTGGATCGATCATCTATCTATTCCATGTGAACAGGGCCCGAGGAACAAAGGTGAAGGTCCTGGGTGTTCCTCACCTTCCTAGTCCCCTCTGAAATTCACACAAAGTCAGATCCTGCCCCATTAATGGAGCTGCACTTGCTGAAAGCTCCTGATGTACAAGCACCATACTCAGACATCACGTGGGTTTTCTCATTCAGTCCTCTCAGCAACCCTATGAGGTATATCACTTTTGCCCCTTTTTTAACAAATAAAGAAACGGAGACACTGAAAGTTTAAGGCCACAGATTTAGCAAATGACAAAGCCAGTATGTCCACCTGGGAAGGCTCTTTACCACCCTGCTAAACTGTCAAATGCACAGTTATCATTCCTGGAGTGGGCTTCTGCCCTGCACCCTTGCCTCCTTTCCTGTGTCAGTAATCTGGGTCTAATTTAGAAGGCAATTGTCCATGTCAAAGCATCCTTCCAAGCAGAAGCCTCCACTCTATAGTACTCTCATAGGACCCTGGGCCCGCCCAATTTGGCTCTCAGCTCCGTGACCCCACATGGTTAGGAGCTTCTGGAGAACAGGGACAATTCATTGGTGGGTTCCTAGGCCCTTACCCAGGGTCTGCCACTAGTAGGTAAAATTTTGTAGAACAAAATAAGTCTCTCTCTTTCTCACACACACACATCCAACATATACAAGGACTGAGGACCTCCAGCCACCAAAAGTCCCAGAATGTCTCACCAGAACTCCAAAGTTTATAATCTCTTCTGTCTGACCAGCAGCACTTTCTGTACCTGCCCCCAAAGATACAGGGAGTGGAGGTGGAGACAATGGCTGCCCACTCTGATTCTGGGTTTGCTACAAACGTGGTGTGAGGTTTCTGGTGACTCTTGACCCATCCCCTTCCTATGGTGCTTAATATCTTTTTCTAGATCCTTTCTTTAGGGGACTGGGTAGAATGGCCATGGATGGAGTCTATGAGAGTGAACAGATGTTTCCACTCTGTTACACCCTTACCTGAAGCCTGTGAGCCACCCCCACCCTGCTAACCACATCACTCTGTTCTAAAAGGTGACTGCAATAAAACAGGAAATAAAAAATCAGAAAGCCCATATTCTTTGGCTGATCAGCCTTTGTAATAAATGCTACAAGGTAGAACAGAAATAAATTTATGAAGTATCTGAGCTGCCATTCCTTGATTTCAAAGTAATTCAATCGTGGGGAAATGTCAGTTCCAATTGAAGAGGAAAACAAACTCAAAGTGTCTAGCATTCCCCAAATTGAGCATTCGCTGAGGTCGTAAATGTGGTAATCGTTCTGGAACTCCAGCAAGTCCTGTGCCGCGCTCGGCGGCCCTGTGTGTTTGCGTGCAGACCGTGCAAGCATTTCACTCCTCAACACCATCATGTTATCACCTCCTCTCTGGGGCCCCCTCCAGCTCACAGCCGGTATGTAGAACTCAGGCTCCAGAAGGCAAAGGGAACAAGCCCACCGTGCTATTGTTGAAAGCAGGAACCACCATGGGTCCCAACAGCAGAAGCCCAGCTGGTTCGATTAGAGGCCTCCAGGGCATTCAGAAAGTTCATTGGGATCAATGGGAAATGAGTTAGAGGGAGTGAAGCCAGCCCTGGAGCCTGACAGATGATGCTTCTTATGGACTTGTCAGGTTTGCCAAGGCCTCTGTGAATACACAGAGTGACTGGATGACACAGTAACCTGCTGCAGAAAGCAAAGTTCTGCTCTAAGGCACAGCTCACCCAGAGGAACTGGGAAAGCACAATAACTCAAAATGCCCTAGGATCTTGTTTTTGCTTGCTTTTTGAACCTCCGGTAAATCTCAGGGGCTGATCTTGTGGTTAGGGTTTCATTGAATCATCTGCTGTAGGATTATCTGAAATTTCTTGGGCAAAAATTCCTTTCTTTGTTTATAAATTAGGTAAATTCTTTGAGAGGTACTTCTTAGAAACTATATATAATCTGAGACCTAAAAGATAAGTAGGAATTTTTCCAAGGGAGAGCTGTGGGGAGAGAGATCCAGACCCAAAAAAAACATCATGTGCAAATGTCCTGAGGACAGAAGGGAGGGGGCAAGTTGCGGTGGCAGTTGCGTAGAATGTAAGAGTTAGTTGCTAATGCATTTTAAAGCTTTTGGTGGTTTTAGGCTATGATTCTGATTTTCTAAGCTTTCTTTGGTATTAACTATGGGTGTCCGATTACTAAAGAAAAACCAATATAGAACTAGACTCAGGCTCTCAGCTCCAGGGTTCCAAGCAGCCTGCAGCCTGTCCCCTCTCTAGAGGGTGCCAAGTGAAGCAGGGTGAGGGGAGTCAGCACCACTCCTGTCATTGCTATTCACCTTTCTTTCCGGCCCAGCTTCTTTTTTGTAACTTCTGGAAATTTTCAAAATTAGAATCATTAACTATACAGGAAGCCTAAAATGCAAATCAAATGAGAGGCTGTGGCAGGGTAATGAAGGCCAGTGGCCCGGTGATCTAATGAAGATGAACAGCTCTGTTACAGGTAGAGGATGCCATCGCATCACATGCTACTTAGAGCAGGAAAAGAGGTAAATTCAGAATTTTTACTGTGTTCTACCAGTAAAATCGAAATATATATCTCTCAAATTAAAATAGAAAAGAGATATATATCTATTTATCTATCTATCTATCTAGCCATATCTGTATGGGAAGGAGAAAGGTAAAGGAATCTTTTTACCTGGCTCAGTTAACTGAATTTTCCCTGTTGTCATTCAAGCTTCAGGTGACAAGGTCACTAAAGGTTAGAAGATGAGCCTCTAAAGGCAATATAGAGGCAAATACTGTGGAATGGCTGAGCAAACATTCAAAATGAGGTGAAGAATTAAGACAGATAGATAATGCAAAATAAAAAATATTTTATCCTTTTATGTGTAATGAAATATAGACATATTATATATACACTTAAAAACACTGATAGTTGTACAAATAGGTAAAACTAATTCATTCATTTAAATATCATTTATTGACCACATGACACATCCCAGGTACTATTCTATGAGATCTGTTTGTTTTTCTCTCTCAATCTTGAATGTTTGAAAAACAACCAGTTTCTAAGTTAAACTTGATTCAAAATTTTGTGATAGTTTTAGAAAATGCTTGCCAATATAATTGGTAGACCAGAATTTATTTTAATCAGTTTTCAATTTAGGAACTCAGTTAGATCCAGTGCTAGCAGGCTCTGTTAAAGTGTTTTCTCATTAATGCAGCGAGGTTATAGGATCTTGGTTTTCTGTAATCTCATTCATTCAAGGAATGCTAATGAGTGTGAAGATGAGTTGCCCAGATAGCACGGTGAAGATGGTAATCAAAGTAGAAGCTTTCAGTGAGCTGACAGTAGGCTAGGAATTTGGGGATCAATTCTCTCCATTAAACAATTTCAAGAAAATCAAGAAGGCCTAGAACTGGAAAACATTAACTTGAAAACCACTTACTTTGGGCAGGTCAATTAAGCTTATATTTTCTCAGTCCATCCAGTTTTGATAGTGGCTTTTGTTGGTTCATTTTTATGAAAATTCAGCCCCTACTTTTATTGTCAATAAGTTAATAGATTTTATTTTTATATCCCTTATCCCAGCACATAATTTTTTATGTTCATAGATTAATATTAGGGGAAATTTCTTTGCCAAGTAATGATCCATGTAGTCATAATAAAAAATAAAAATTTCAAAGGTTTTCAGAGCCAGAAAGAGTTATTGTAGATACAAGTCAGTCTATAACTGTGTTGTCCAAATGTTCCACCAAATATATTAGCTATTTTCAGCTCTTTCATGATTGAGTGTGAACCTCTTGATAATTCAAACCAGAAACTAATCTGTTGAATGTTAGAGCTAGAAGCCATCTTAGATACTATACAATCCAATTTATGCATTTAGAAGTGAAGAGATTGAGTCCAGACTTACTGATAGTTCATGCCATCCAAAATCTTCTAGGTCATGGTCTTTGATTTCATAAATTACAAACAGGATTTTTGACCCATTCTACCAGTCTAAAATTGCTTTTTGAGAAAGACGGAGGTGAAAAGAAGCTAATTGCTCCAGATGATGCAGTCATGATAAAATTAAGACTAGAACTCAAGTCTCCCTAACACTCAGTCTAGGACTAATTTTCAGGTAACCAAAAAGCATCTATAAAACGGGCATCATAATACTTCTCCCGCTGCATTTTTTTATGAGGATTAAATAGGATAAACTGTGTGAAATCACTATATTTACTTAGAATTCATTTGTCAGCAGGTAACTTGCCTAACCAAAAAGGTGAGGGTCCTAAATCACCCAGGAGGGTGATTTTGCAGCCAAGCTTCAAGAAAGGACAATAACCAGGGACCGGAACCCATCAGGGCTTGCTCTCATCCCTCCTCTCAGTGAAATTATTTTCTTCCTTTGAGAAAATTTTTCCATACTAAGAAAAAAAGAAAGACAGGAGGGAGTGAGAGAGGGAGGCAAAAGAAGAGAAAAGAAAAGGAAAAAAAAAGTCGCTT
>NW_011888796.1:3126865-3130393 GCF_000151845.1 Pteropus vampyrus
TAGGGCGGCCCCTTTACCACCCCCACCCCCTCCACCAACTTCTGAGATTGGAGCAGCCCTTTATTTAAAGGCCCCAGGTGCCATTCTAGCCCCAAGCTCTCCTTCACCATATTTCCCACCAGACCTTGAAGCTTCATGCAGAGAGGATCTCTTAAAGTCGGCTGTACCAAGTCTGATGAACTAAAACCATGCCTTCCGCTGGCCTCATGTTCCATTATCCTCGGTGAAGATGTGGCTGGAGCATTTGGTGTAATATGAGGCCTCTCCAGACCCCAAATGCAGCAACAAAGATCCAGATAGAGCACACCTGCTTGTTAAGATCACCAATGACCTCCATTTGCTTAAATACAAAGATAATTCACAGTCCTCACTTTACTTGACCCGTGAGCATCATTTTACATGATTGAGCCCTTTCTCTCCTTTATAATGATTTCTTCACTAAGCTTCCAGGATCCCACACTCTCTTGATTTTCCTCCTATCTCAATGAACACGTCTGTTCAGTCTCTTCTGATTTATGCTCTTCTCCCCAACCTTTCAGTATTGGAATGTCCTGGAGCTCAACCTCTTCTCTTGTCTGTCTGATTTCATTTCCTCGATGATCGCATCGTGTCTTTCGTGTTTAAATACCACCTATATATCTCCAACCCAGACCTTACTTCTGAACTTCGGACTAGTATATGCAGCTGCCTACTTGACATCTCCACTTCAGACTTAACTTGCCCAAAACCAGACCATCACTCTTCTTCTCTGGACCTGCTCCACTGGCAGCTCTGATCTTCTCTGTCAACGGCAGCTCCATTTTTCTAGTTATTTAGTCTCAGAACTTTAGAATCGCTCTTGATTTCCGTCTTTCTCTCATACCCCATATCAAATCTTACTTATAATATACTCTCAATCTGATCATTTCTTACCGTCTACACTGCTACCATCCAGAGCGAAGCCACTGTCATCTCAGCTGGATTACTATAATAGCCTCCCTGCTATTTTATTCTTCCTGTTTCTATACTTCCCCCACCCACTACCAATGGGATCCTTTCATCACTGTAAAAGGTAAATCAGATTAGATTTGCTCCAAAACCCACAAAGGTCCCCTGTGGTTGGCTGAACAATGGTGCCCCAAAGAATATCCGTGTTCTAATCTCCGAAACCTATGAAAGTTGCTTTATAGGAGATCTTTGTTGATGTAATTAAGTTAAGGATCTTGAGATGGAGACATTGTCCTGGATTATCTGGGTGAGTTCTAAATGTAATCACATGTGTCTTTATAAGAGGAAAGTAGAGGGAGATTTGACCAACAAACCAAAGAGGAGAATTCAGTGTGACCATGGAGACAGAGAATGGAGTGAAGTCGCCACCAGTAGCTGGAAGAAGCAAGGAACAGATACTCCCCCAGAGCCTCTGTGGAGACAGCCAGGCTGACGCCTGACTTCAGCCAAGTAAAACCGATTTTTGACTTCTGACCTCCAGAACTGTGAGAGAATAAATTTCTTTTCAACCACGAAGTTTGTAATAATTTGCTATACACCCATGGGAAGCAAACACAACCACCATTTCATTTAGAGTAAAAGCCTATAACATTCTACCTGATCCAGCTCCTAATTAACTCTCTGACTGCACCCCCGCCACACTCCCCTCCCTCATCAGCTCTGAACACATGGCCTTCTCCCTGTCCTTGCCCTTAAACAAATCATGATTCCACTCCACCACCCAAGGCCTTTGCTCTAATTGTTCCCTCGACCTGATTGATACTCAGGGACCTTCCTCCCTTACTTCAACTTTGCTCAAAGGAAGTCTCTCCAGACCACACTTTGTAATATCTCAACCTCTTCTGTCCTTCGCCACTCACTCCTGATCCTTTTTATCCTGATCTGCTTTTTCTTTTTCTAAGCACTCATCTCCTTCTACCCTACAATGTAATTTACTTGTTTATTATTTATTTATCACTTATTATTCTCTTCCATTGCTAGAATATATGATCCTCAAGGGCAGAACTGATTACCTTTTTGTTCTCTGCTGTGTCCCAAGCACCTAGACTAGTGCCTGACACACACATGCGTTCAATTAACATGTGTTGAAAGCATGAATGGATATCTTCAGAGTTTTTGTGACAATGATGCAAATTAGAGATACCCGTTTTCTCCCCATTTCCCACTTCCTTCTTTCCATGGCCTTCACTATAATAGCAAAGCCAGTAAACATAGTAAAGAATATTCATTTTAAGGTGATAGGGTATAACCAGGTAGGTTAGTAAAAGCAAAAGTGTCAAATTTCTCCTCCTCTCTTGACCCTGGTAGCCTTTTATACACATGAATATGCAATACTCATGACCTAATAAAATTTTGATGGTTAGCCTACAAAATTGTTTATGTAGCAGATAAAATAATTCCGGACCACAAAGTTCAGATGTACAAAACACGTTAAATTTAAAAATTTCTCTTTAACTGTCTTGAGTCTCATTCTGCATGATAGGAGAAAATACAATCTCACCAATTCAGGATAAACTCAATTACCTCAGTGTTATTTCCTGCCCCTGCTTTTCCTGGCATGGGCCTTACGCCCAAGAGTCTAACATAATGTTAACATATCAGGAGCTTGGTCAGGGAGGTACCTGGCCAAACCGTTGTTTCCTAAAATTCATGCCTTTCTTTTTGGTCTTCGGCAATTACAATTTATATTAGATCCATCAAGGGCATCTTCTTGTCTCAGTTAAGAGGCCAGGTCCTAGTATCAGACCTGTGCCACTCTTAGCCAAGTGAGAAAACAGCATGCTGCCTCAGCGTGGCTGCCTGAGCAACCAGGCAGTCTGAAAATATTTATGGAGAACCACCATAACCTAGGCACTGGGGATGGCAGTGGCCAAGTCTGAGAGTCCCTGACCTCAGAGATTATGTTTGAGAGAGAGGAGCCAGGTCATAGACACACACACACACGAGGTGATGTGGGGTACTATGCAGGGTACCAGATGTGGAAAGGTCTTTCTAAAGCATGACATTTGAGTTGAAACAAAATGAGAAGTAAGCAACTAACAAACATCTGGAAGAATAAATTTTCAATAGGAAGAAACAGAAGTACGAAGGCTCTGAAACAGGGATGAGTTAGGTCTGTTTATTCTAAGTGTAAAGAGATCCTATGAAGCCATTTCTACATTGTTTCCATGTCTCTTCTACCATGGCCTTTTGGGAAATGTCTGTGGATCCCGCCCCCTTCCAGAGACACCAAGGAGAAGCCTGGTATATGCGCTGTCTATTCCCCCCTTCCCAGCTCTCTGGTGTTTATGTTGCCACACCCTCGGCTTAGTTGGGAATAGGAACAGGACACAGAGTCTTCCTTCAGGGACATCCATCACACCTAATTATCTTGTCAGGAAAAATTGTGAAAGATTCTGGACGTAGGCAAAATTGACTACTGGATGTCCTATCTAGAATACCCTCCAGTTTCATCGTTCATCATCTAAGAGCCATTTTACGACTCTGTCAATATGTGAAATACTGGTAGTAATGCAAATGATTCTTGCTCATAGAAGTGCA
>NW_011888796.1:3130443-3148580 GCF_000151845.1 Pteropus vampyrus
TAACCTAGGCACTGGGGATGGCAGTGGCCAAGTCTGAGAGTCCCTGACCTCAGAGATTATGTTTGAGAGAGAGGAGCCAGGTCATAGACACACACACACACGAGGTGATGTGGGGTACTATGCAGGGTACCAGATGTGGAAAGGTCTTTCTAAAGCATGACATTTGAGTTGAAACAAAATGAGAAGTAAGCAACTAACAAACATCTGGAAGAATAAATTTTCAATAGGAAGAAACAGAAGTACAAAGGCTCTGAAACAGGGATGAGTTAGGTCTGTTTATTCTAAGTGTAAAGAGATCCTATGAAGCCATTTCTACATTGTTTCCATGTCTCTTCTACCATGGCCTTTTGGGAAATGTCTGTGGATCCCGCCCCCTTCCAGAGACACCAAGGAGAAGCCTGGTATATGCGCTGTCTATTCCCCCCTTCCCAGCTCTCTGGTGTTTATGTTGCCACACCCTCGGCTTAGTTGGGAATAGGAACAGGACACAGAGTCTTCCTTCAGGGACATCCATCACACCTAATTATCTTGTCAGGAAAAATTGTGAAAGATTCTGGACGTAGGCAAAATTGACTACTGGATGTCCTATCTAGAATACCCTCCAGTTTCATCGTTCATCATCTAAGAGCCATTTTACGACTCTGTCAATATGTGAAATACTGGTAGTAATGCAAATGATTCTTGCTCATAGAAGTGCAAACTGTGTCCAGCTGAGAGGCAGTGGAAGGTTGCCCTGTAGATACTGACCAATTTTGTATCTATCTGTATTTATTTCAGCATTATTAATGGTCTATATATGTTTTTTATCCTCCTTTGAACTAGTTGTAACATCTTACTAATTCCTTCATTAATAATGCCATATGTCATTTTGTATGTATAGGAGTCAAGATTTTACCTTTTATAAATACTTGAACAACCAGAGTTTAGGGGCGCTGACCCCCATGCAGTTAAAAATGCACATATAACTTAACTACTAATAGCCTATGGTTGACCAGGAGCCTTAATGATAACACAAACAATTGATTAACACATATTTTGTATATTATATGTGTTATATACTTTATTCTTACAATAAAGTAAGCTAGAGAAAAGGAAATATTAAGAAAATCTTAAGAAAATATGGAAGAGAAACTACACTTACTGTATTTATTGAAAAATATCCACTTGAAAATGACCTATTCAGGTCAGACCCATGTTGTTTAAGGGTCAGCTCTAAGTATTCTTTGGAAACCTTAACCTTCTCTCTATTCCCTCTCTCCTGACCTCTTCCTTGTTCTGAACAATCACATGTCTTAGAGGCAAGTCCAAGGCAGATGACACTCTCTGTGCATAGAGGGAACAGCTAGGGCTTAGAGAAATGAAGACTCGCCCAGTCTGCTGACTGCTGTCCTGGGGCTCCGTGGCAGGCTGGAGGGGTGTACCACTGCTATGGATTCTTCAAGAAATGCATTGAAGTATTTTGGGGGATGGGAGGGGCTTATTCTGAGGGATATAAATGTTCAGTCCCCAAAATGAAGATATCCAGCCCCAAATGCCAGGAGCGCCCCCGGGAGAAAGGCCGCACTTAGACAACACAGATCTACAGAATGGTGCTCTTAAATATGGGGGACTTAACGACAGCCCCCTAAGAATCCTGCTGGGATCCAGGCAAACATTCCATTCATTTACCAAATCACTAAACTGGAGCTAGTTTTATGGTCATATTTCTCCCCTGGCATGCAAAAATGTTTATGGCCTTCAATAAAGATTTCTCTCTATTGAGAACTGAGTTGAGTATATATTGTTTTAAACTTCGGCATCCTCCAGTAAGATTTATGTTCTTGTTTTGCTTAAGATTCACATTTTAATGTGGCAATAAAAAGAAGTGAGATTGTCTCATTGCAAAGGATCCTATTTAGTTAATTATCAGGCCCCATGCTACAAATCACTGCGTTGTGTTTCTTGTACCCAGAGAAGGCTGCTATTTCTCCCTCTCCTCACATGAGTCGCATGAGCCTGAGTCATATTGATGAGCTGAGCTGGGGCTAGTGGTGGTGGGGAGGAGAGAGTAAGAAAGAGGTAATTGCCCTATGCTGTGCAAACCTCCCCCCGCCCGCCCCAAATCCCACTATATAGGCATCAAATCAAGAGGCAGTATTAAACAGGCAGTGTCCAGTTTTGGGGGACAGATCTTGACTCCCAGCTCTGCCATCTACCAGCTCTGTGACCTCAGGCACATTGTTTAACATCTAAATCTTCATCTCCTTCCCCCACCCCCCTCTATGGGTTATAATGATGCTATACCAACTTCCTGGCTTTGTTTTGAAAATTAAATTAAGTAATGGATTTAAAGAAGCTGGCACCAAACAAAGGCAGTGAATATTGGATCTTTCCCCAGTAGAGGCTGACAACCTTGAGAAGCATCCAGCATGATGTGCCCGAAGCTTGCCAGGGGTCACCAGAACTATAGGCAAGTATCCAGATGACTAGGAGCAGAGAAGCAGGCATCAGGGAGTTAGGGATTCAGGTGAGAGTCTGAGCAGCAAGGAACAAGGTCTCAGGCAAGGATCAGGGTCAAATGAGGTTGAAAGCAGCACAGAGGAAGGGTAATAGACACACAAGTGAAGAACAAGAGTGGGACTTCTTAACCTGGTTAACTTGTGGGGGGTTTCCAGACCACGGCCAGGAAGCCCGGGGGCTGCAGGTCGAAGACAGTGGGCTGCTTTGCTTGAGAAAGAAGGTGGAATGGGCAGGTTTGTGGACTGCCCAGGTAGAGGCAAAGCAAATAGGAAAGCCCTCTGCAGGGCCTTTGGGCAGACAGCGTGGTCAGCCCTTAAATAGACTTTGGTTTCCCAAGCTTCTCCACCCACAGAGCACACAGGTAATGCTGAGGGCAGTCCCGACAATCCAGGATGGCAACCATGACGAATCAATGATCTAAATAAATATCAGTTCCTGGGAAGCCTTAATGCTCTTGTGAGGGTTTGGATAACAGATTTCAAATGGATTTTATCTCTGGTGTCAACTCTAAACAATCAGAGTGGCTGCCTGGAATATTGTCTTGAGAAATATTTTG
The DNA here is from genome assembly GCF_000151845.1 of Pteropus vampyrus. NCBI lineage: Eukaryota > Metazoa > Chordata > Mammalia > Chiroptera > Pteropodidae > Pteropus > Pteropus vampyrus. Next base: position 3,133,499 of record NW_011888796.1, read on the forward strand.
AAGGCCACATTTGGAAGAATACTATGATTGATTATTTATGTCTGCTGAGGGTTTAGAAATGAGTGGAGGTATACTCACTACCTTTTAGCTGGCAGTAGTACAGCCAGGTCCTCCTAGCTAATATGCAGCTGCAGCATGCCTACAAGGTGTCAGTGGAGGAATTTATTTATTTACATATTCATTTGTTCAGCATGCCCAGAATAGCCTCCATGAGCAGTAGTGCTGCATTGGGAAATGTGAGAGTGTGCTGTAGGAAAAAGTTCCAAGGACTCTCGGAGCTATTTTGCAGACCCAAGAATGCTTTGGCACTTCATTTAGATTCAACATCAGCAAACAACCCCAGAAGTAGCAATTATTATTATCATGTGAATTTGAAGGCTAGAAAACTGAAGTTCATCTCAGTTTTAGAAACAACTGGTGTGATAATTCCCAGTATAATAATTATCATGTCCTCAAATGCAGTCTTTCGCATCTTTCACTGAAAGCCGGGAAAAGGATGGGTCTATCCACATACAAAGCCATTTGCCCTCTCTGTTATTTGAGAGCAGCCTTCCTGACACATTGGCCAGCCGTTGGCCAAGCTCTGAGCATTACCTAAACTCAGGGAATGCATATTAAGTGAATTGGTCCATAGTTTATCTCCCTACAAAATAGCTATTTAAATATCCCATGAGTATGCACTTTCTGAATCATTAAGGCCTCAGGGTACATCAATTACACTAATTTGGGAAAGTGATCAAATTCATGCAGGGCTGTTATTTTTAAAGAAAAGACATTTCAGTATATTGATGGGGAATTGGTGTACGGAGCATATAGATTTCCAGTTATCTCCTGTCGTGGCAAGAGTCCATCGGTTTCCTTTAAGAGATGGAGAACACATTATGCTTGGTATTAGAAAGATCAATTTCAGTAAAGGAAGATACTCAACACAAGGGAATTGAAATGAGCTGGTAATAAATGACGTAATGTTGGAAGCAATAAGAAAAGCCATGCCGGGACTCCAAGTTCTTGTATAAACAATGATTAAATGGAATTTTTGTCCCTGCTTTTTGTTAAAGGTGATATTTCTTTACTGTAAAGTATAATGTATCTATTTTGTCACTGTTAGCGAAGTATGCAGTAAATAATCAAGCTTCTTAAAGGTTTCGGAATTCTTTGGTCCTAACGTGGAAGGAGGGCCTTATCTTTACTGCCAACTCATCTCTACTCTTCAAACCAAAGCGACAGTCTTTTATAAGAATTTGGCTTCGGGTGTTATCTTTCAAGAAAAACGGTATTCCAAACTTCAATACAGTGAATAGAGTTACGAAGACATCATGAGTGTAATATGGAAATAGAGTAAAGATAAGTTCTCTGCTGAGATGTGAGATGCAATAAAAAAAAAAAAAATGGTGAGGTGAATAGGTACAACATTGGTGCAGGATTTCCATTGGTGTCTGTAAGGGAAAAAAATCCAACTAAGCCAGACTTTTTCTCTTTCTCTGTGAACAAATTTCTTTGGGGTTCATAAAAGCGATTTAGCTATTTAAGTATATTCATATAGATATTTAGACCTGGAAGAACTTCAGATATTTTTACAGATGAGAAAATTAAAGACCAGGGAAGTAATGGGACTTACTGAGAATCACAGTCTTCTCTCTGGCTTGTAGGTATTTCTTGGTAGCTAAATTTTCATTTTTAAGAAGAAATTCAGGAAATTTTCATTTTTTAAAAGGCATATTGTTCCAATCTTTGGATTTTGTTTTTAATGATGGTATTGGCTTTTCGATATGCACCAAAAACTAGCACCATGATTAAATGCCAGAAATCCTAACTGGAAACTAAATTGAATGCTATGTTTCTGATTTCATGTTTCTTAGGGACAGCATGGCAAGGATACAAAAAGCACATTCGCACAGAGTAACATTTAGAGAACAGGCAAGAGCAAGAGAAACAGGTATATGAGAAAATTAGTTTAGGTTCATCAGGTAATAGCCCTCCCTTTACCAGAATCCCCCCTAGATCGAGAAGACTGGGAGGCAAAAAGAGAGGAGTTGAACTGACTCCAGTTCAGACACAGAGTTATGGAGAAGCCAAGATCTAAACCAAGAGAAAAAACCAAGATCCTCACCCTTCTTTGTATTTTTGTTCATTCCATTATGTTTTCCATGGTAATCTCTAGGTAGATACTTTTAAGGACTTATCCAGAATGAAGAGGCTGATTGCGAGCAAGAATTCTCAACCCCAGAGAGAGATGCACTCCAGGGGCTCCCTGAGCAGGGAAGGGGCCGTCATCCAGACACCTAGAATTAGAGATCCGAGTGCGGCTTCATGAAGCCTCTTTGTTCTGAGCTGCTTCCAGCATGGTGGTTAGCAGGAAGGGTGGGCAGTGGTCAATAATGGAGGATACACGAAAGATGGTAGCTCAGTGGCCTGGGCTCCAGTCACAGCACCGATGTTCACCAGCTTCATGTTCTCTGGCAAGATGTGTTTCCTGCTGTTAGGCTAATTGACCTCGAGGTCCATGAGGACAGGTCACCTAACAGCCCAGTCCAAAACCCTCAACTTCTCTCTTACCTCCTGCCTTGTCCACCAACTACTACAGCCACACGCTAAACCAAGCCGCACCCCCTTTCTTTCCCGTCACTTAGCCTGAAATTTGCAATTTCTGCTCTTGGCCACATCTCCCACATATAACCAGTCCCACCAGACATATTTTTCCATCTTTCAAGATCTCCAGTTCTCTGGCTCTGCCAGGCCTCACAGTCCATCAGCACTTTCTAGCTTTCCCTCCTTTTCTACTATTATGTTTTTCGTCACTTGTCACTCCACGACTCTTCCCCATACCCTCCTCTGCCTCATGAGCTGCCCCTCCACTGAGAATCAGCACCCTGGCAATCCTAGTTCTGGTTGAATCCAACCACCCACTTTCTCAAGCCCTGCTGCTTAGTGGAACTTGTGAAAATCCATCATGGTACATTATAGATGCATTATAGATGCCAACCCCTTGGCACCTGTGGCTTTTTGTTCTGGTTCCATAATGGCTATTTTAAACCTTTTCTACTCTCCTCAGCTCTACCCTATCCCTGTTCCTAGTTTTCATCCTTCCATTTGCAGCAGATGACTTGGCTTTCTATTCCCTGAGAAATACATCAGTAAGGCAGTTCCTAAATGATCCAAAAGTTTCGTAGAGTCAGAATGACCTGAACTGAGAGACCAGAGGGCAGTTCAGATGAGAGTAGCGTGAGCCAGAGGGAACACAGGCTGAGCCAAAGCACGGGGTGGGGAACCAATTGGATATCAAGGTGGGTTCTAATGTAAGAGGTCCCGAAGCGGAGGCAGCAGGATTCACTTAGACCCCTTTGAAGAGGACTATCTCTATGCCTCATTGAATTACTAGTTCATATAAAATCTCAAATGAAGACTTTAGTGTCTCCTCTTCCTGAAACTCTTAAATTGTCCAAATCACTAATAAATTTGCTCTGAAAGGCATTTTTGGATATAGAGTGAAAGATACTGCATAGTAAAACTGTATTCTTTAGATAGAGTTAGGCAGAGGGATCCCATTTCTGAAATTTTGTAGCTCAGAGAGAGCTGTGGCCCAATTATTTTCCCTTTTGTTCTCATCATCTGACTTCCCAGCAGGTACAGAATTTTAGCCTGGAGAAAATTTTATCCCAGATACCTGGTCAGGTATCCAGCTCAAGGCATGGAGTTGTGAAGACACTGACAGATCAGTAGTATGCTGGGTTGAGTGGCCCTTCTATGGTTAACTTCACTGTCTCACCCTTACCTTGTTTTCACTCTTCTTGTTTTTGATTTACAGAATCCCTAAGCAGGGTAGAAGGAAGTAATGACCCAGAGCAAAGAACATCTGCTCATTTTACTTCTCTTGGTCATAACATTTTGATGTCTTTTGGCTCTTCCCTGATGCAGGAAGAGAATCAATAGCAAGTTATTTTGGGGGGTTATTGAGAATCAATTCCTCATTGTGAAAAAAGCTCTGTGCACACACAGGCCTCAGGGAGCCTACGGCCAATGCCAAGGGCTTTGTCCCACATAAAAGTTCCTGGGCAGATCCGAGTTGTTGAGTCTTTCTCTAGGCTTTAGTGAGAGGAAGGTTATGAAGTGAACAAAGAAAATTTCCTACAAACGTCGACCCAACCTCTTAGCTCAATCAGCAGCCTTGAAACTCCATTTGGATCACTGGGTCTTCTTTCTTAAAAGCTGAATAAGAACTAAAGTGAGGAATAGACAGGGTAGTGGGCAATGGGCAGACGGACCCTTCACCAAAGGCAAGGGCTATTGGTCAGTGTGAGAGCTATGGGCTACAGTTTCTCTTCAGATATATTTATCTAGCCACTGACATGTTTAAGTTTCGAAAGAAAGAAAGAAAAGAAAGGAAGGAAGGAAGGAAGGAAGGAAGGAAGGAAGGAAGGAAGGAAGGAAGGAAGGAAGGAAGGAAGGAAGGAAAGAAGGAAGGAAGGAAGGAAGGAAGGAAGGAAGGGAAAAGAAAGTTCTTTAAATTAGTTTATGTTCCTTAATGAGCTAAAATATTTGCTATTTAAAGAAGCCTCGACAAATTATTCCAGAATACACGTTATAAATTCTGTTTTGTTGGTAATTATGTTTCTGTTAGGTTTATTATTTATAATAGATAACTTCACCTACTTTCAAACGACGGCTGAAGAGAGACAACAAAAAGAGATTTGTGGTGGCATCTGCCACCTCCTACCCCCTAGGGTTTTTCTGAAGTTAAGCTGAGTTCCTCGTTGAGAATGATCTTGAGTGATATTTCTGCATGGTTTCAGCTCTCATAGAGCCCAAGTCACAGGCCCTACAGGTAGTAATGGCTTCCCACTCTTAGCAGTTTCTGGATGTTTCCACATGCCTGGCTGTATCTCTTAAATCTCTTAACCCTCCTATACCTTTGTAAGAAGGCTCTTCATTAGAGTGTCCTCAGTGAATTTTGTTTCTCATGGAATTCTTGTTATAACCTCCGATATGTTGGAAAACCTATAAAATTTCAACACTTAATCGCTGTTCTTGGACCTCACACCATTAACTTATAAAAAGACCCAGCTCTGGGTGGCACTTTGCTCCTGTTCAATGTGGCGTTTGTTAAACATTTCTTTTGTACTGCGTCTGGGGAGATTGGTGGTATGTGCATTGCCAATACCATTTTACGGGAGAGGAAATGGAATTACTGGGATTTGTTCAAGGCCCATGACTAATTGGGGTTAGGGTGGTTAAGGTCTCAACTCTCCAGTACTCTCTTCTGGCCCAGATTGTTCTGACACAGAAGCCAAAAAAAAATGGACCCTTGGCTCTCTCTGTTCTTTACCTTTCATCAGTTTCTAAAGGCTGGTGAGAGATGTTCCTGCCACAAGGTCACCCTTAGCATAACTTCCAACTTCAAAATAATAGGACTCCTTTCAAGACCATGTGGTCATCTCCTTCCGCTTTGTTTCCACATAGGAATCCCTGCTGCTTTAGAAATTATCAACCTTTTACATTAGGTTCTATTTCAAAGATCTTTCAGAAATTCTGACTAGGAACGAGTAGCCAGGATTTAGCAAAGGAAAAGAGCTCTCGTTTAATCATTTCAAGTTTGTTTCTCTTTTTGTCTGTCTTGCTCCCTGCCCGTTTCTCTGTTTCTGTGTGTCCCTTTCTCTCTCCTCCTTCCTTCATGCCTTTCTTTCATAAGAGGTCTTGTGGGACAGGCTGACAGTCCCTTGCATGATGAATCACCTAGAAACTACTAACAGTGGGAAGCCACTGCCACCCCTAGGCCTGTGACCAGGGCCCAGTGGGAGCTGCAGTCATGGAAGCGTAACTGCTTCACCCCCGCAGGAACTGCGATGCTGAAGCAAGAAGGGAATGGGGAAGAATCACCCCAGTCTCTCTTTCGCTTCTCACCTTCTCATCTCTTGCTGGTGCTTCCCATTGGCGAAGACCAACTCCAAGCCAGAAGGCTAGGGAGACTGGGTGATGCAGTCTGGAGGGGTAGCCTTAGGCAAATAGCAGAGTAGAGAGGGGCAGAGAGTACATGGAAGCCATGGCAGGGGGTGGCGAGTGGAGAACAAATAGAAAATAGCTGACATAGGGATGACCCCACCTATTGACAAGAATGAGACTGGTATATAGAATGAGTGAAAGATATTTTAGTTAATTTCTTCAACCCTTCCTCTCCCCTCCAAAATAGTGTCGATTCATTTCTTGATGAGTTTTCGAAGAAGCAAAACCCTGATGTCACTCTCTTGACATTTCTGTTCTCTTCACTCTCTCTGTCCCTTTGCCTGGTGCCCTGTTAGCTGGAGTAATCTGTGGACACCTTGACTTTTCCCTTTCGAGTTGAGAGCTGCATCTCTTTCTCCTGCCTTCTTACAATTTGCTGAGTGCTAAAGATGAAGACCAATTTCTGTAGACAGGCTCCCAAATAAGCCATGACAGACATCTATTCAAATGGCAACCATAGTCATGACACCCTTGCTTCCATACATCTGTCAATCGCGTGACACAGGAGACACTCTTACCGTAAAACTAATGAAGTTTAATCATCAGCACCCCATCTCACTCACATAGCTTCCTTCCAAGGCCCTTGTGGGGTCCAGACATTTCTCATTCATAATGTTTTCTTTTTCTTAAAGGGAGCCCTCAAAATTGTATAAACTTCAGGCCCCACAAGACCTGGACTTGTCCCTTCCTCTACATCTTTGTCCCTGAAGACACCTTTTCTACCCATGACTAGCCTGTCAGTGTATGCAGAATCCAAAGCAGAGGTAATTAATATATGATAGATCTACTGGCAGAGGCTCCTAAGACATATGGTCCAGTCAATGGGACTAAACAAAGGAGCAATTGCAAGGTGTCACCGCATCCTAATAAAGCTGTGGCAGCAAAACACAGTCTGTGACAGGGATGACAAAGGCAGGCTGCCAAGGACCGACCAGTCACAAACAAGCTCTGGTGCTCTGCAATTTAATAAACCTTATGTATGACACTGGGGGGCAGTCACCTTATCTGCTGGCTGGCCAACCTACACACCTGCTTTTGGGGGAGGTACTGTGAGGAGAGCATGGGAAGGCCTGCCCTGCTGGCCCTTCCAGAACAGACCCTGGTTCGGGGGAAGCTATCGGGGGCTCTGCACCTGGGTATATTTGTGGATGCCAGCGCTGGGCCACTGTGGTCACAGGGATGGAGCTGTGGCTCATTAGTTCCAGCCCAGGCTAACACTGACTGCCAAGCCCTGGGTTAAGTCCCAGTCAGTCCGGTTTCTTTTCATCCACAATCACAAAGCACCTGCAACGCCTCATGCCAATGGTTTCAAGAACGACTGGGTTTAGAAAGCAGATGCCTTGACGCAGATCCTTCCCTCTTTAGAAAAACCCACCGAAGATCCCATCTAGACTGAGACCCTGCTGTGTGACAGCACTGGGGATTAAGAAAAACACAATTCACATTTTCTTTATATTGCTTTAGCATTCCTGTACTTACCAGGCCCTTATTTAGAGACAGGAAAGAGGGAGGAGGAAGGTAGAGAGGAGAGAAAGGATAAAAGAATATACTTATAAAAGAGATTAAGAACCCAGGTTCTGGTGTGTTTCAGCCCGGCCACTTTACCAGCTCAATGACCTTGAGTTTTAGTTTTCTAGTTTTGTAGAATGGAAGTAGAAACAATGCCTACTCTCTAGGGTGGCTGTGAGGATAAATGAGTTAACACATGTGAAATCTGAGAGCAGTTTTTAATACACAGAAAGAGCTCTGTAAATACAAATACTATTTTATATATACTTGCATAACTTCTCAGGCTACAAGCACTGTCTTTCATGAATACAGCTCTGTCTTTGCATAGAAAAGACTAGGGCTCTAAGCTTACCAGCAACAGAACCTTAATCTTGGCCCCCTTGACTTCTTCCTTCAGTGTCTTCCATCTGTAAAGTAATCTCCAGTACTCTCTTCTGGCCCAGATTGTTCTGACACAGAAACCAAAAAAAAATGGACCCTTGGCTCTCTCTGTTCTTTACCCTTCATCAGTTTCTAAAGGCTGGTGAGAGATGTTCCTGCCACAAGGTCACCCTTAGCATAACTTCCAACTTCAAAATAATAGGACTCCTTTCAGGAGCATGTGGTCATCTCCTTCCGCTTTGTTTCCACATAGGAATCCCTGCTGCTTTAGAAATTATCAACCTTTTACATTAGGTTCTATTTCAAAGATCTTTCAGAAATTCTGACTAGGAATGAGTAGCCAGGGTTTAGCAAAGGAAAAGAGCTCTCGTTTAATCATTTCAAGTTTGTTTCTCTTTTTCTCTGTCTTGCTCCCTGCCCGTTTCCGTTTCTGTGTGTCCCTTTCTCTTTCCTCCTTCCTTCATGCCTTTCTTTCATAAGAGGTCTTGTGGGACAGGCTGACAGTCCCTTGCATGATGAATCACCTAGAAACTACTAACAGTGGGAAGCCATTGCCACCCCTAGGCCTGTGACCAGGGCCCAGTGGGAGCTGCAGTCATGGAAGCGTAACTGCTTCGCCCCCGCAGGAACTGCGATGCTGAAGCAAGGAGGGAATGGGGAAGAATCACCCCAGTCTCTCTTTCGCCTCTCACCTTCTCATCTCTTGCTGGTGCTTCCCATTGGCGAAGACCAACTCCAAGCTAGAAGGCTAGGGAGACTGGGTGATGCAGTCTGGAGGGGTAGCCTTAGGCAAATAGCAGAGTAGAGAGGGGCAGAGAGTACATGGAAGCCATGGCAGGGGGTGGCGAGTGGAGAACAAATAGAAAATAGCTGACATAGGGATGACCCCACCTATTGACAAGAATGAGACTGGTATATAGAATGAGTGAAAGATATTTTAGTTAATTTCTTCAACCCTTCCTCTCCCCTCCAAAATAGTGTCGATTCATTTCTTGATGAGTTTTCGAAGAAGCAAAACCCTGATGTCACTCTCTTGACATTTCTGTTCTCTTCACTCTCTCTGTCCCTTTGCCTGGTGCCCTGTTAGCTGGAGTAATCTGTGGACACCTTGACTTTTCCCTTTCGAGTTGAGAGCTGCATCTCTTTCTCCTGCCTTCTTACAATTTGCTGAGTGCTAAAGATGAAGACCAATTTCTGTAGACAGGCTCCCAAATAAGCCATGACAGACATCTATTCAAATGGCAACCATAGTCATGACACCCTTGCTTCCATACATCTGTCAATCGCGTGACACAGGAGACACTCTTACCGTAAAACTAATGAAGTTTAATCATCAGCACCCCATCTCACTCACATAGCTTCCTTCCAAGGCCCTTGTGGGGTCCAGACATTTCTCATTCATAATGTTTTCTTTTTCTTAAAGGGAGCCCTCAAAATTGTATAAACTTCAGGCCCCACAAGACCTGGACTTGTCCCTTCCTCTACATCTTTGTCCCTGAAGACACCTTTTCTACCCATGACTAGCCTGTCAGTGTATGCAGAATCCAAAGCAGAGGTAATTAATATATGATAGATCTACTGGCAGAGGCTCCTAAGACATATGGTCCAGTCAATGGGACTAAACAAAGGAGCAATTGCAAGGTGTCACCGCATCCTAATAAAGCTGTGGCAGCAAAACACAGTCTGTGACAGGGATGACAAAGGCAGGCTGCCAAGGACCGACCAGTCACAAACAAGCTCTGGTGCTCTGCAATTTAATAAACCTTATGTATGACACTGGGGGGCAGTCACCTTATCTGCTGGCTGGCCAACCTACACACCTGCTTTTGGGGGAGGTACTGTGAGGAGAGCATGGGAAGGCCTGCCCTGCTGGCCCTTCCAGAACAGACCCTGGTTCGGGGGAAGCTATCGGGGGCTCTGCACCTGGGTATATTTGTGGATGCCAGCGCTGGGCCACTGTGGTCACAGGGATGGAGCTGTGGCTCATTAGTTCCAGCCCAGGCTAACACTGACTGCCAAGCCCTGGGTTAAGTCCCAGTCAGTCCGGTTTCTTTTCATCCACAATCACAAAGCACCTGCAACGCCTCATGCCAATGGTTTCAAGAACGACTGGGTTTAGAAAGCAGATGCCTTGACGCAGATCCTTCCCTCTTTAGAAAAACCCACCGAAGATCCCATCTAGACTGAGACCCTGCTGTGTGACAGCACTGGGGATTAAGAAAAACACAATTCACATTTTCTTTATATTGCTTTAGCATTCCTGTACTTACCAGGCCCTTATTTAGAGACAGGAAAGAGGGAGGAGGAAGGTAGAGAGGAGAGAAAGGATAAAAGAATATACTTATAAAAGAGATTAAGAACCCAGGTTCTGGTGTGTTTCAGCCCGGCCACTTTACCAGCTCAATGACCTTGAGTTTTAGTTTTCTAGTTTTGTAGAATGGAAGTAGAAACAATGCCTACTCTCTAGGGTGGCTGTGAGGATAAATGAGTTAACACATGTGAAATCTGAGAGCAGTTTTTAATACACAGAAAGAGCTCTGTAAATACAAATACTATTTTATATATACTTGCATAACTTCTCAGGCTACAAGCACTGTCTTTCATGAATACAGCTCTGTCTTTGCATAGAAAAGACTAGGGCTCTAAGCTTACCAGCAACAGAACCTTAATCTTGGCCCCCTTGACTTCTTCCTTCAGTGTCTTCCATCTGTAAAGTAAAGACGCAGATAACCTCTGCCCCAGCGAGTTTCTTCTAAGGAGCAAATGAGGCAGACACCATGCCTGAGCTTTATTCCCTGTGAAGGACAATGGAACGGCTGTGCTATTTGGAAACAATGAAATTACTCAGACGCTTCAGGTTTCCCTACCTTATTGTCTTCTGAGTGAGCCTCTGTCAGCGCCCTTCCTCCAATCTGAGATTAGCCTTTGTCTTCATGGATGGTCTAGGTCCCTAAAAAAAGCCAATCCTATGTCCACAGCCTGCTGAAACCCTGAAGGATTCCATCCTGGAGTGGATTCACTTCTGAACCACCACTTCTCCAGGGCCGGGGTGCTGAGGACCAGCCCGGAGCTCTGGCTTCATGAGGTGCTTGACAAACTGGCACCCCAGACCCAGGAGCCACCTAGGCATGAGGATGGCAGGGAGTGGCGTCTGTGTCCACAGCCTTGAGGAGGAGGGCAGGCCCACCTGGGCACATACTCTGCCTGAGCCTTTCTAGCTGGCAAGTTCTCTTAATGAACTGCTCTCAGAGCCACAGCGAAAGGGCAGATATTAGCACTGCGTTTTAATCATGCATCCTGCTGTGTCCCCGGCGCTTTCTTTTCACTTCACCTGACAATGCTATTAGTGTCACCCAAACACCAAAAGGTGATGAACAAATTGAACTACTATAAATGGAGTTGAATATCAAGCTGCTGGAAGACAAAGGACATTAGTCTCTTCTTTCTTATGTTAACTGAGTAGGCCTTTCTGGCCTTGCCTCCTTGAGATCCCGGGAGGTGCCTCATAGCTGAGACTCTCGGATGTCTGGATAGGATCTAATTTCTAACATCTGGTACAGACAATCCATTCAGGAAAGGCCACTAGTCAGGAGCTTCCCAACCTCATTTCATTGTGATAAGAGAAAGGAGAGAAGAAACACACTCAACTCATCCAGATAGCCCTGAGCACATGGGGACTAGCAGGAGACAGGAAGTGTGAGGACAGGAGAAGCAAGAGGACAGTCTTCCCTCATAGAAATTATTCCTGATGCTTCTCAGGGCCAGTGTTGTGACTAAGAACTGTTCTTTGAGAATGAGATCTCTCAAAGAGAAGATAGTGTGAATTCAATCCCCAAACCTGCATGGGACCAGGCCTGTAGTTAACAAATATTTGGAAGAGATTTTTCATCTTCCAAGGGCCAAGGCAGACAGACAAGTTTCCTTGTTGGTGCTCTTGTGATGCAGAATTGTCTTCACATCTATCCTTTCACTGAGGGGATAGCATGTAGAGGAATCCCTGCCATTCCAACTCTCTAACTGTCCGGACATCGCCAAGAAATCCAAGGCACTGGAATAGAGGATGGGAGCCGAGAAACCCTTGAGGACAGTTGCTGTCCTCCCCTGCCACTTCGTGTCCACATTCTCAACCTTTATCTACTGTCCCAAGGCTTCCGAATTTTTTAAACATTTTATTCAGCGTTTTAAATTGTTGTTGTTGTTTGCTTATTTGTTTATTTTGGAATGGGAAGGTTTTTTGGATTTCCTGAAATGGAACTCCACATCTCCATATTTATGAGTCCCCTCTCTGAAGAACTTACCAGTTTCTCACTCTCTTTATCTTCTTTTTGTTCTCAGTAGACCCACACGTGGCTCACCCCTTGACTGGGGCCCACCCTTCCCACAGCAGGAGGCACAAAAGTCAACCTCTGATAGTGCAGAATGAAAATGCTATGTTAGAACCTCTGTATGTTTATCTCATGCATTGCTTAGCTTCTGTTTTTGCTATATGCTTTATCATGTCTACATTATATTAGTATAGTAGTACATGTTTACAATGTATTAATAAATAAATATACATTTTTGAACTGATAGGGGTATGTAATCACAAGAGTTTGGAGACTTTACTACCTTTTCAAGCCATTAGAAGCCCCTGTCTTTGTTCTTATGATTGCTATGGCTGAAGAGAAAATACCCAGAATTATGCGTACATTGAACTCTTCGTTTTCTTCAGACTGAAAACAAAAGACCTGGCATGGATAATGAAAACAGATCATGTACCCCATGGGGGTGGGGAGGTGATATGTTTGCTGGGTCTAAGGCTGACCCTCTAGCGGACCCATTCTCTAAGACTCATTTCTGCTTCTCTACTATAACCCATATTTATTCATTTCAATGCTTCTTTCTACTGCATAATAAGCTTCCCCGCTGTTTTTCACTCACCCTATTGACATCACGATGGTTTAATGCCTCTGTTTAAAGGGAAAAAATAGAATTGATATTAAAAAAATATATCAGCACCTGCAAAAGCAACTGACAGCTCATGGCCCCAAATCACTAGTGGGAGCTCACCTGGGTTCTCTCCAGAAACCTTGCCTGGGGCTGCGTTTGCTGGGAGTCCCCACTGCCCTGCCAGCTCTCTCTGATGCATGTTCCCCTGCCTGTCCATCTGCGTTCTCTGTCTGGGTTATGTTTTCAGGCCTCTGAGAACACATTTCATTGTGACAATGGACACAAGTGATTACGGTTCAAAAGAACCACTTGGCTGAATGACCAGAGTTTAAGAAGTCTACAAACAGGAGTTAGGGAGTCTGAGCTTTCTTGCCCATTTGGAAACTGTTTCGGCCTTGAAGTTCCTTCCTGCTGATGATTCCAAGACCCTCGATTCCCAGTATGATTTCAAATGAGGATGCAAGAAAATGCTTGGTCTGGGCTGTTTACTATTCACAGTCTTAGAATATAGTACAGAAGGCTTAGATAAATATCATGTAAGTGTGTGTATGTGTATGTGTGTGTGTGTGTGTGTAAATTGGTATTATCTACAGATTTTATGCAGTCATAAGAAGATTTTTAGATGCAGAATTGTGATACTCTGGTTTCTTAATGTGGGGGAACCCTGGCACAAATGAACAAGACATTTCGTGCTATAACGTTTGTGTACACTATTCCCGACGTCACACAGACACATGAATTGTGCAGATGTCATAGCTGGGTCACTCCCCAAATCATTCACAGCTGAAGCTGATGTCATTTTTGTCTCAGAATCTTTGAGAACTCTGAGTCCACTAATGTGGACAAAAGCAGATTCAGACTGCACCGAGCCAATGGGCATTATCACCTCCTGTGCGGTCAGGTGAAACAAACTGTGTCTCCAAATAGGCCTGTGTTTTCTGAGCCAATAGCCCTCTTCTGTTTATATTTTCTCCTTAAGGGGGATATATTTTAAAAGCCTATTTCACAGAATCAATTTTAGTAGGCCCTTTAAAATGGGAGGTGAGCTGGAGGTAGTTCAGTTTGTTTTAACAATAACTTTGGCTTATTGAAGCGAGCATTAGCGTATCATGTCCCCATGGCAGTCATTAGAAACAAGGGAAACTTGAGAAGTTTATTGCTCTGAGATGGCTAGTAAAAGAAATTGAAGACATTTTTATAGGACCTAAAGATAGTGCCAGTAAAATAAAGACAAAACCCATTTGTAGATGATAGGCGAGAGGAGGAAGTCTTCGAGGAACTGAAAGGTCTTTGTTTTGCGGTGTACAAGGTGGAGAAGCTTTCAGGTACGAGGTCTGTGGTTCATATGCTTGTTAATTTATTCGTTTATTTTCTCAGTGGCTCAGCCAATGATTGTTGATTGAACATCTGCTATGTTCCCAGATGTGGTAGGTTCTGAGGATACAGTGATGAACAAGACACGATCTCTGCCTTGAGGCCCTACACATGGATAGTAGCTTAGGAAAGAGTTCACTGAGTGCAAAAGGAGGGGCTAAGTGGTAGAGCTAGCAGGGGGTGATGTGCCCAGGCATGTGGGGGACACAGGAATGCTTTCTACCTGACCTGCCAGGGCAAGGCTGGGGTGTGGGTTGTTCCATGCAGGTGGAGCTGGAGGTGCAAAAGCTGCAAGGAGAGAGAAAACAGGGTGTCCTTGAGCAACTATAAGTGGTTCTTTGTGGCTTCCAGTAGTTCAGGGTAGGAATGTCAAGAGGTAAAGCTGGAGAAATAAGCAGAGATCCAGATCGCAAGGAGCCTTCTGTGATTCCTGGCAATGAGAAACCATTAAAAGGTTCTGCTTAAGCAGGGGAATGACATGGTCGGATTTCTGTTTTAGAAAGATGGTGTTGGTAGCAGTATGGGAAATGGTTTGGAGCCGGGATATGTGATAATGGGAGGCAAGTTAGGAGCCTGATAAGGTAATAATCAAGTCAAAGGATAAAAGTGGCTGATGTGGGAGAGAGAGAAGTAAACAGATTGAAGATATATTGAGAAGGTAGAATTGATAAGATTTGAGAATAAATTTAATGTGGAAGGAAGAAAGAGAAGTTAAGGAAAAAGCCAAGGATTCTGGCTTATTTTACTGGGTGGGAAAGATGGCACCATTCACTGAGATAGAGAACACACGAGAAAGGGGGAGTTTGGAGGGAAGACAGTGAATTAAATTTTAACATCTCATATTTGCTTGTGGGACATTCAATAGACTCTTAGATATAGGTATCTGGAGCTC
>NW_011888796.1:3149975-3157748 GCF_000151845.1 Pteropus vampyrus
TGGACAAAAGAAAAAAAATTCTTTGTTTATGGGAGATGAGTTTTGGACTGTGAAAGAGTTTAAGAGAGTTATGTGGGAAAACAGAAGTGCCTGCGAATGGAAGGCAAGACAGCTGAGAGTTACGTGCATATTACACCTGGAAGGACAAGCAATGAGCCCCTGGATCAGCGGAGGCAAGTTTCCAAGGGCCAAACTGAAAAGGCAGTCCAGGGAGCAGGGACGTGAGTCTGTGGTAGGAGGCGCTCTTTCCATCTGCGTCGAACGTCCCCTGCCCTTTTTCTTCCTCTGTATTTCCAGGCAGAACCATTCTACAAATACCTCCTTTTGCTTCTGAAGCTGGACTGAAGCGGGCTGCTCTGAGTTTTATGAATAACTGGCTCAGGTGTACTTGGTTATCTCCTGTGGCTATTGCGCTGACATCAATCAGGAGTCTCCCATGAGGCGCCTCCTCCCCTTTCACTTCAGTGTAGAGTGAAGTAGTCCCTGTTAGGGGCATTGATGGAATATAGTATCTAATTTTAAGCAAACGAACTCTCATGGACACATGGCTTAAATTTCTCTGCAAAGAAAAAGCAGTGGAAAGATTTTCCCAGACGGACAACCCCGAAATGGCTGAGCTGACTCCACAAAATGAACAAGCTCTCAGTCATCCACACTGAGAGGTGAAACAGTGGTGACCCGATCACTTCTGATGAAAATCAGCCCAATAAAAATAAATGGAAATGATGAGGATTATTTAAATACTACCTATTTGCATCCACCATCATAAACTATTATTAATTTGCCCCAGGTGTGTGTTGTACCTGAGTTTGGGCTGAATGTGAGTAGGGAGACATAGTGACTAGTAGAATAGCCGAAAGTTATACATTTAGAACACAAACTTCTATAATAGCCTCAGAAATATTTTAGGCCGAGTGATACCCAATCCAGTACTTTTTTTAATGTCATAATATGACGATAAAAAAAAAAAAAAGCATCTCATCTTTTAATGTTTCTTACTTAGAAGAAGCAAAAGGCCACACATCTTTTTTTGATTTCTTTCTTCTGTGGTAAAAATGGCTGAAACAGATGTGGAAAAGAACATGGCCGCAAACCAGAATGGATTCTTTTATCAGTAAATAATATTAAAAGATGGGTGGAAAGTTAGAAGAAATGAACAAGGGACAAATTACACCGAGTGGGAGGCATGTTATGTTTTGGGGTGAAAATATAGATGTTTAAGTTAATGGTAGTACTAGATTCTTTTTCAACAGTGAACTGTGTAAAGAACTATCTTCTAGAGAGGCACTAAAGAAGATGTATTCTCCAAAGAAAATGACTTCTTGAAAACTGAATGAATGCTACCACCAATGAAGCAGGTAGTTAGACTGGAGGAAGAAAAAGGACTTGAAAGTCAGACTCCAGAGTCGCCCCATGTATGAAATTCATTCACTTCATTTTTCCTAAACAAGCTATTGCAGCAAAGCTGTGGAAGCCAGAAATCCACAGGGTGTTACTCTCAAACCTGAAGGTGTTTATTTGCCGTGAATGCTTGTGTGACCCACCAGGGTCTCGGTATAATGCAGATTCTGATTCAGTCTGGCCTGTCCTGAGAGTGTCCCAGGTCATGCCGACATTGCTGATCTTGAAACACACATTGAGTTGTGAGACCTTAAAGAAATATAGAACGTTAGGGTTGGTATGGATTTTATAAAAATAAGTTCGCTTACAAGATAGTAAAATTGTTAAATCATTCTGTAGTGACAGATGGAGAGCTTATGCAAATCATTGGTGTACAGAGAGGTTTGCTGGTTATCTTGAGGCAAAGTCCTTAAGAATTGTCATACATGAGGATGTACTGCTGATTGTGCTTTTGCAAAGATACCATTTTTCAAATACCTGACCTTTTAAATAATGACAAATAGCTATTAGTAGAATTCTACCTAGCAGGAAATAAATACATACATACATACACTTAATCTGTTTCTTAAGGTCGAAGTGGCAATTTACTAATAAGTGAGAAAGTAATTGCTCTTCAAAAGAAACTCGTGCTATAGAAAGAGCATTGTGAACAGATTTTTTTCCTCATTACGTGAGTTTATTGTTGAAAACGACGCCACACCACCTATGAAAACTTTCATCTTTTTCACACTAAGAAACTGTATTTTCTAGCATTTATAAATCATCCTCATAGTCATTTTTGAACACATTTGGAAAAAATATAAAAACATAGTTATATTCCATCAATGCCCCCTCGGATTTATTTGTAAGAAAATCAGGTTGCTATCAGAGAATATAGAAAGATGCTAGCTAAATTTCTACAAAAACTTTTGCATAATTGGTGAATGTGACTGAGCAATGAACACCATGATTTAGTAAAGGAGGCCAATGGTGCGTGCCTCCCACCTGGATCTGTGAAGTATCTTCTTTTTTCCCTCTGACAGCAAGTAAGAAAACAAACCAGACTTAGAAATAGACCATTGAATGATTATATCACAAAGTCCTAAACCGAGATTTTTAAAACATAAAGAAACATATTCAATTGCATTGTTCTCACCAAGAATATTAATAATGTGTAACAGATTTTAGTAGGAATAAAATTTTACCATTAAAAAATAAAACAATTACTTAAAAACATTATTTGTTTCTTTTTTCTTATCCTGTTTTAATTTATATATTTGATATACTTTCATATACATAAAACATTAGTGCAATAGTACATTTGAATAATTTATAAATATATACATATACATTTTAAAGGGTTGTTTACTTTTTTACCTGTGCAATCCAAAAATATCTGAGGAGACCGATGCAAATTTACACATTTATAGACCATGAACTCCCAATGGTCATTTTTCTTCATTCATTCTAGGAACATATATCACACACAAATGTTGTCTTAATGAGTACTGTAATGTAAAGTATTCTAAAAGACTTTTAACTTAAAGGTGATCAGGTTTCGTTAGCAATGTGCAAATGTATGAATGGACCATCGCCATAGAAAGAAGAAAGAAGTTATCCTTCAGGTTGTACTAAGTAGCTGTGCTGTGGAATGCCCAGAATCCAGATCACTCCAGCAGAGCGCTCAGTAAGCACTTACTGCATCCCTCGCAGGCCTGGTGAGGGAATGAGAATGGAGGAGCAGATGTGGTTCCAGAGATCGTAATGCGGCTCAGTGGGATCCCTGCTGCCATCCCTGCTGCCACTCACAGAGGTCCACCCTCTGGGACCAGCCCTCTTCTGAGGAGCCTGCAGAAGCTCAGACTAAATGTTCTTTGTTTTTCTGTTTAAGAGCTCTCTCTCTTTCTTTAGAAAAAGAGTTTCTGAGGAACGCTTATCATAAAAAGAGGATATAAACTGCCTCTTGTGGAACCATTGCTATGGCTTCGCTAAGATAAGTCCTATTGTGCATAATCACTGCTTTAAAGAACTCCTGATGAGAAAACTCAATGAAGGGAGATTTTGACTCTTATTTGAAGACAAGCAGAAATTACTTTTTTTGTATTACAAAGCATCTGGGGGTAGAATCATGTGTTCAGGATAAAGAAATAGGTGGTTTTTTTCCCCTCTCTTCCTAATTTTGATATAGGGAAGAGAAGTAAAAGAGCTAGTGCTGAGAAAAAGGGAGTTCAATCAAATACAGGAGGAACTAAGTCATTAGCAGGCTTTAAATGAGAACAGAGCTAGCAGCTGAGAGAAGACACAAAGCCTCACAATAAAAATCTAGCCTGAAGGTCCAGCTCCATCGCCAGCTTTGAGACACAAGGACTCTCAGATGCAATTCTTGTCAAAGTAGAAAGAATGTTTAAATCAGAATAAGGCTATGGGAAAAGTTTGATTTAATGGTAGTTAATAATTGATATATCCACAGACAAAAAAAGTGTTTCTCTAAGAAAAGCGTGTATTCTCTAAGAATAAAGTTTTTCTGTTTATTGTTTCAAGTTGGCAACTTTAAAAAAATACTATATAATTAATAATTAAAAAGTAAAAAAAAATGATTATAAACCCATTAGTTTGGACTTGGGCAAATAGCCATTTGAATTTAAGGGAAAGCATTTGCCCAATAGATTGCACAAAATAATTAAGGCACTTAATGCCATTTGGTAACCACGTATGGTAATTGCAGGAAAAGAGCCTACAGATTTTTTTTTAATCTCAGCTTTAAGGATGGATATTCATTTTTCCACCTACTTTTGTCCTGTCTTCTAAGGAGATATGGATTTTCAAAGCTAAAAAGACAAAGAATGCCAGGTTAACTGATTCAACAAATCATCATCCAGCATCTACTTGTTATCAGGCACTATTCTGGGCACTGGGAATACAGAGATAAACCAGAGAGTCAATGGTGATACTCTTGTGATGTTTAAATTCTGGTAAGACGATAGGCATGAATGAATGAATGGATGAATGAATGAATGAATGAGATAATTTCTGGTATTGCTAAGTGCCATGTAAAAATGAAACAATAATGTGGTAAAAGTGACTGGGAGAAATGCTTGGGAAAAGCTGCTTTGAGGAGCTGACATTTGAACTTAAAGACAAAATGAAATTCAGCCTTGCGAGGATCTGAGAGAAGAGCATTCCAGGCAGTGGGAACAGGAACTGTGAAAGCCTAGAGTGAGAGCAACTGTTTGTTTGTGGTGAGCCAAAGAAGATTGGTAAGAAGTTAATTCAGAGAGAAACAGGGCCCAGTTTATGCAGGGCCATAAACGGTAATTTGAAGTTTATATTAAGTGCAATAGGAAGCTGTAAGAAATTGAAAAATAAGGACACAATATTTTGCAGCTCCTCTCTTCAAGAGTCGGACTAAATGCTCCCATCTCTGAAATCTGGACTGGCCTCGTAACTTACTTTGACCCCAGAATGTGGCAGAAATTACGTGATAATGCCAAAGGTTTGGCCTTGACAGGTCCTGTAACTTCCACCCTCACCTTCTGGAGCTACTTCTGTCACCATGTAAGAAATCCCAGTCTAAACTACTACATAGTAAGTGACCATATGGAGAACAAGGCCTGGCCTAGCCAACACCAAAGTCCCAGATCCGTGAATGAGGGAAAATTTAGATTTCTGAAACCCGTGAAGTTACCAGATAATAACAGCCATGTGTGTGATCCCAGACACTTCT
Source organism: Pteropus vampyrus (assembly GCF_000151845.1). NCBI lineage: Eukaryota > Metazoa > Chordata > Mammalia > Chiroptera > Pteropodidae > Pteropus > Pteropus vampyrus. The sequence continues at coordinate 3,155,080 of NW_011888796.1, forward strand.
AACAAAACTGCCCAGCTGAGCCCAACTTAGGTTACTGACCCGCAGAATTATGATAAATAATAAATGGTTGTTTTAAACCACTAAATTTGGAGATGATTTGGTATACAACAATAGATTACTTGAAAGAGAAGCCATAGGTAGAATTTTAATGGAGTGGGGGACACATGATCCAACTTACATTTTAGAAGGTCATTTTAGCAGGTCGCACGCAGAAGGAAACATTGGAGATCAAAGTTGTGAAGTGCCAGTGAATCTAAGACACCAACCGAAATATTTGTCAAAATGGGACACCTTGTCCAGGGGCTGCGTGGAATGTTCTCATTCAGAAGTGGGATTTTCTGTAGTGAGGGTGCTCGGCCCATATTAATAGCATCTAACCCTTCTTCTGAGCACTGCAAGGTTTGCTAAGACCCCTGAAAGCCCTGCTTCTCTAAATGAAATGCCTTTTGTAGACTAATTTCTGTAGAAACTGGAGAAGCCACTCTGAAAGGTAAACCAAGAGCAGAGTTTAAAGAACAAGAATCAGTAATCTGTTTCTGGCCCTGCCACGATAGAGCAATGAGTATCAGTCTTACTCTACCACCACACACAACTACAAAACGACACAAAACATTTCTGAGAGAAATTAAAGAAGACTGGAATAAAAAGAAAGATATGCAGAGTTCATGGCATTGAAACACAATATTGTTTAAAAAGTCATTTTTTCTCAATTGATCACTAGATTCAATGCAATCCCAAACAAAATTCTACCAGGTGTTTTTTTGTTTTGTTTTGTTTTTTTAAGAAATTGATATGCCATTTTAAAATTTCTATGGAAATGCAAAGGTCTAGAATAGCATAATAATCTTACAAAAGAAGAACAATACTGGAGAATTTTACACTCCCTGGTTTCAAGACTTAGTATAAAGCTAATCAAGTAGGTGTGGTGTTGGCATAAAGATAGACAAATATACCAATGGAACAGAGTCAAGAGCCCATAAATAGACCCACACTTACATGGTCAATTGACTTTTAACAAAGATGTCAAAACATTTCAATGGGACACAGAAGGTCTTCTTTAATAAATAGTATTGTGACAACTGGATTTTCACGTAGGATAATGAATCTTGACCCCTGCTTCACATCATATACAAAACCCATTTTAGATGGATCATAGTTTTAAACTCTACTCTTGGGCTTATCTCTCATACCGGCTTTACCAATTTCTATAGAAATGCAATCAGTCTGCAAAAGAAGTATTTCTGAGTCCTCTAGTGGGGTTGAGTGTGGCTTGGAGAATAACAAGTTCATTTGATTCACTAGCCTAGGACAAATAGGTACCCCAGGACCTAATATAGTTCCTAAGTCTTAGAGTGACAGTCCCAGTTGTCATGAAGTATCTACTTGCCCAGCCACTGTGCTGTGCTTTTATCTTCCTTGCAGACCTCATCGGCTGGGAGAAGTAATCAATGTGGGCAGGCTTCAAGTATTTCTGGGTCCTCTGGCCCAAACTCCATCTTTAATACCATTTTAATACCAAACCTCTCTCTGACTTCTAAGACTACCTATTTACTCATGCCTGCTACCCTCATGAGTATCATCTGATGCCCAGAGAAATATTTTCAGCCAGAGTTGTTTGAAATAAGTGTGTGTGTGTGTGTGTGTTTTAAGAGCACCATAATATGCTGTAATTACATCAATAAAGGAATTACTTTTTAAGCTTTTCTCACTAGTTTATCAGAATCCAAATGAAAACATAAAGATGAATTCGACTCCATTATTCTGGACATGAACATAGTGAAAATAAAGAGGATATGAAAGAAAGAGTAAATCTCATGGAAGTAAAAATGGTGTCAAGAAAAGGACGAATATGAAGAAAAGAGAAAGCCTTAAAATGAAAAAATTAGCTAGAGACTTAATGACTTAAGCATCTCTCTATTTTTCACATCTCTTGTTCATTTGATGAAGCAGCCAGTTTTAGCTTGGTGAGATGCTGGGACTGAGAAGAATGTTTCTTTGTGTCTCGAGCCAACAGAGAAAAGAGTTTTGTAAAATTATTTTCTTTCCCTTCTCTGCATGTAAAATCCATTATAAAGCTTGAGGCCATCTCTCTACTCTAGAGAAAAGGAAAGTATTTACAAAGAAGGCAGAAGAATGTCTTCACACATATACACAAAAGAGAAGGCCAATTAAAGCCCTCAGTAGGGGAGAATTTTGTGAGCTTGTTTCTGTCAGGAACAAAAAAGCCTGGCCATCAACCAGCTTCTTTTAGACAAGAAGCCAAATCAGAGTCATAGGGATAAGAGAGCTGAAGAGTCTGTTGGAATTTAACATCCACTGGCATCCACTGGCTCGTACTCTGCTGTCTTCCTCTAGGCATCATCGTCAGGGTGCCTCATAGAAGGGCTCAAGGGAAGCAGAATTCTCCTGGAGCAGCAGAGCCGGTTAATCACCCAGAACAATTAGAATGAGAGGATGCAGTCTAATTCTCTCTCCATTCTTAGAACCACCGTCCTTCCCCTCTGCATGCCGCATTTTTTTGTCTACTTTTCCATTCCGGGACTTTTTGTTTTTGTTTTTTAAATCTTCAAAACATTAAATCCTCTTACTTTTTTCTAATCACTGCCACCTACAATTAACAGGAAGGGCTCTCCCCCAATTAACTACTCTCTCCAAAACGAGGTCAGTAC
>NW_011888796.1:3159118-3165355 GCF_000151845.1 Pteropus vampyrus
GCCCCCAACTCAGGGTTTCCATCAAGCTGTACACTACAAGGAAATTACACGTGTATAGGGTCTGGCAGCAATGTCTTATTTTTTCTGAAATTAGGGCAGGACAGTCAAGATCATTGTTGAAATAGTTATTTTATCAAAAAACAAGAGACAAATACTTGGCTCAGTAGGGTCTATTTTTCAGTCAATCAAGAATCTGGGATTAACTGAGAAATGAAGTTGAAAATATTATATTCAGGTTATATACAAATCAGCACAAAAGATGCTCTGTGATAACAGAGGGAACTAAATTGGAACTTCCAATTTTAGCTTTGTCACTTTCTCTCTGTGGCTTTATATAAGTCACCTCTTTTTTCTGGGCTTTAGTTTCCTTATCTATAAATTAGTGAGTTTAGACCAAGCTGTAAGATTTACCAAACTTTAAACCTTTAGTGGATATGTTAGCATAGTCTAGGCTATGTTGTAGTAACAAATAAACTAAGATTCTTAGTGGTCTAAAACTTTAAGTTTATTTCTCACTCATGCAAAATCCACTGTTGTTCTTAGGGCTCTCCAGAGCAGTTTTCTTCCAAAGACCCAGGCTGATACAAATTCTGTCATTTTGTAGTTGTACCATCTAAAAGACAAGGCCTCTGAGGTGACCAGTTGGCTCTAACTGCAGAAGGGCTAGGCAATGTGGAGGAGTATGTCTCTGTTGTGGCAGGTCTAGGACTGAAGGCTGAGGCCATAGTGTCAAATCACATATGGCCCAGTTACCTTGACATAGAGATTTTGCAATGACACACATAATACCTCCAAGAAGGAGCTGCCGCTTCCAGAAATGACTCAAGGCTCATAAATACACTAGCATGTGAATGACCCCAAAAAATTCATCACCAACAGGGCAAAATCAACTCAAAGCATAAAGTCTTCGGACAGTGCAGAAGAAAAATTTCACAGAGTTTGTTTGAGACCTAATGGAGGTCAGAAGGAAAAAGATCCTGTGTTAAGCTCACGGACCACAGCATTGAAAATGGACCCCTCACCTCATGATTCTTGCATTCCACTTTACCTAGTACACTAGACCAGAAGAGTAGACAAAGATAAACTGCTTAAATTGCTCATGCTGATACAGAAAAACAGACTCCAGTTGCAAACTAAACAAAGATGAAGGCAGAGAAGGCATTTGCCCCCATAAACATGTGTCTACAGTTTGGTTGTCTGGCTGGCTCACTGAGATTCAGCAATAAAGTTGTAATTCATCCACGCTCCCAGCTAAGCTGAAGAATCTTTATTTCTTCCATAGATCCTGGGTGTGCTGTGCAGCCTTGGTGAATTTCTCGGGGCCTCTCTTTGCAGAATGAGTCCAGTTTTCAGGAGAAGGAAAAGAGGGTTGGAGCAGATCTACCTGCATCCTGGGGCTGCCACCGCTGGGTCATAGATGATGCTGGAGTTCTCCTTTCAAGCCCTGGAATAAATTTTACTAGTTACTGCCCTCATAATCTGAACAAATTTGGCTTCAAAGGGCATTAAAGAGGCCAGGAGATATGGAGAGGAAAGAAAGAAAAATAGAGAAGTCTTCCAGGTAGCAGTTAAGTTTTTCTGTAGACTGAGAGTTCAGCCATCTTTGCATCTTCCAGAAGTTCCACTGGACAATGTTTTCATAGGTTAATCTCCCCTTTGCTTTGCTGGATAGCTATCTAGAAAAATAGCTGTCTCGATAGGTAACACCCAGCTCATCTAGATGATTCCATGTATAGCTTGTCATGGGGAAGCCACTTTTACAAAGCACAGGGGGACATTCTCAGATCCTGGGCCATTGAGTAGTGTTGTGGAGGCTGGAGATTCCTGTGCTCTCCTTTCCCCATTTACCAAGCCCTGTCCCTAATTCCATTGTTTGGAACATTCTCAATCCATTGGAAGCATATCTGAGGTGAGAAGGCCCAGCTGTGTCCAAAGCCTGAGGTTAAGCCATGCCTAACTCATGGTGTGGGCTTATCAGAAGTCTGTGAAGACGTGTTCTAGGAGATTATCCATTCTAAGGAATACAAGAGCCAGGAATGACCAGCTTAATCCTCCAAGAAAACCTTACTGGCCAGAGAAGGCTCTGAATCCATCTTAGAGCTATGTGATTTTATTTCCCAATCAGCCCTCTTGAACTCATGTCAGTCTGATAATATGAATAAACACCATTTGCTGACCAAGTTATGCTCTTGTCTGCATTTCAGGGACTGGGCTCCAGAGATGAAGGAACCCCAACTACTGATACCTGTGTAAACAGCCAGGTGATCTGGTTTGACAAGAAGAGAAGTTGAAAGAACCAAATGGGAACCAATTTTGGCCACTAAAATCCTGAGTAAAGAGGCTCTGATGTCAAGACCTACAGACATGCCAGGTGGCACACGCTGCTAGGAAAGGACCCTCAAGTCACGGAGTGAACGCTGATGACGTGGAACCAAACCTTCTGCAGAGCACACAAACAGCCCCTGTACCTGTAGGAAAGTAAAAATTACATGCAGGAAAGACATCTAGACAGATGCCCCTCATGCTCCTCTCTCACTCTCCACTCATTGCCATGATTTTCATTTTGCCTTTACCCTCCACTCATTATCCCTCTGCCATATGATCTCTATCCCCAATGTGGGAGTCAAATAGCAATTTTATAAACCTTACTAGCCTCCTCCTAACCACTAAAACCAACAGTCTGTGCTTGGTACTTGTTATGGGTTGAATTATGTCTCCCCCAAAAAGACACATTAAAGTCCTAACCCCCAGAACTTCAGAATACATCCTAACTTGTAGAAATAATTAGTTAGGATGAGATTAGGGTAGGGTAGGGCTTAAATCCAATATGATTGGTGTCTTTATAAGACAACATGTGAAGACATAGAGACACCCAGGGAGAAGATGCTCATGTGAAGACAGAAGCAGAGATTGGAGTTATGCTAACAAGCCAAGGATCTCCTGGGGCCACCAGAAGCGAAGAGGCAAGGAAGAATCTTCTCCTAGAGGCTTCCGAGGGAGCACGGCCTTGCCAACTCCTTGATTTTGGACTTCTAGCTTCCAGAACTGTGAGAGTATCAATTTCTGTTTTAAACTACCCAGCTCATGGTACTTAGTTATAGCAGCTTGGAAACTACTAGAGTCCTCTTCTTGCATTTTCAATCCGTTCCGTTTACTGCTCCTCTATTTCAAAACTCTCCTTTGACTTGGCCTTCTTGACTCAGCATTACTGTACTTCTTTATTGCTCTGCTCTTTTCTCCTCTCTGGCTCACATGTCTAGAGGTCTCATTCCTAAATATGCATGCATGTTCCTCGAAGTCCTGCCCTCAAATTTTGCATCTTTTATGCTAAGCTTCTCCTTAGATTTCAGCTATCACACTCATGGAGATCATTCTCCAGTTGAGATTATTCAATTATTGAGTGCCTACTGTGCGTTAATCTAGGGTTAGATGCTAAAGATGTTGGAAAAAATAACACAGCTATAAAACCAGTGGGATTTTTAGTCTCAGTTTCCTGTCCTCCAGTTCCATATTACCTACATCTGAGATATCTGGCATCTCAACCCTAATTCACCAGCCTTCCCAAACTGTTCCTTCCCTTGGTTTATGATTTTGGTTAATTGCTCCATCAGTCTTCTGTTCCCCCAGGCTGGTGACCTTGGCTTCATCTTTGATTGTTCCTTTCCCATAACAATCAATCATCATGGTCCCTAGATTGTGCCCTTATCTTAACTGTCCTTGTTTAAACCCACATTAATCCTCATCTGGAATACACCAGTTTTTAAATACAGATATCGTGGAGTCGTTGGAAATTCTATCCCCTGCCATAAAAAAAATTAATTTACAACATAAGGACAGTTGGATGTCTGAGTGTGTGTGCATGGGGAGGAAGTGGGCAAGGCTGGAAGTTGGCTGGTGTGCTAGGCTTACTCCTCACTCCATTCTGATTAATCATTCTGAGCAATTGTTAGATATTTCAGATATGATTTCTGCTGGAAACGTATTCTTGATTTTACAACCTATAAACCTCTTGCTGTATTGTCCTTTAAAGTGTCTTCAAAAGGCTTATTTCCAATGATGGCCACACTTGCAATTGTGAGGTTACACACTCAGCAATAATAAATGGAGCTAAAATCAATAAGTAATAGCTAAATAATAATGGAACTAAAATTGTGAGATCACACACTGAGCAATTAATGGAGCTTAAAGTCCATTCAATTTCTTTGGCTCTCATTTCTTTTTCTTAACTGAGCCCATCCATCAGAGGTGACTTCTATGATGTTGGCTGGATTGGTTTCTCCAGTGTTTGGGGTTCAAAATAAAGTAACTGAAGGATGTGTCCTCTTGTGTGAAACGCTTTGTAAGGGTTCCTTCATGAGGTGACTGACTCTTCCGAAAGGCGAAGTGGGGGAATCTCAATTTTAATCTCATTGTAGACAGTTTTTATTGAACACTAAATGAAAAGTAAAACACGGTTGCGTATATGTTTACAGCCACCGGCCTCAGTGGTATTACTTGGAGTTTCTTTCCTTTTTTTTATTCTCCTCAGACTCGGAGGTGACAGGCGGGAGAGCTCTCCTTCTCCCTCACACCTTGGCCCTTGCCATCTCTCCTAGGTGCCACGTCTCTGCCAGGTTCCCACCTCTCCTGGACTGTGATGCAGCCCGGACTTCTAGAAGGCACTCGTATTTGAAAAGGGATGAGACAAACCTCCTTAAGCTGCTTATTCTAAGTTGGGGATTGTTCTTCTTGGTCGATTGGTACAGGAATAATTACTTCTTAGAATCTTTGAAAACCAAATGTGTAAAGAGAAATTAACGTCTCATTAAATGGATGTAGGCAGTTCTCTCGGAGCTGACAATTCTTAAGCCACTGCAGTTTGTCAAAGGTTACATTATCTCTCTGTCCTTGGGAGTGTCAGGCTAAGCTCTGCTCTGAGCTTAGTGCTCCCTCTCCAGCACCCTTTTGTCTGCCCTGTCCTGGGCACAGGATGCTCAATGTTCTTAAGCAGAGACGCTGGCTAACAGGCCATCTGTGAGTGGGATTGCTGAAGGGCCTCCTGCAGAGGTCAGGGTTCTCCCTGATCTTGAAGCTTCAAACCAGTGTTTCTCAACAGGGGTGCTTCCAGCCTTGTGGCAAGACAGTTCTTCCTTGTGCACCTCTGTCAGGGCAGAGGGCAATACCACCGCCAGTTAAGAGCTGTAGCTAGCAGCCAGTAACCTTAAGGCTTTGACCTCTCAGCTCCACTATGACAATCTCTTAGACAGTGATGCCCCAATCCATGCACACATTACCAGTCTGCAACAAGATTCCCGAGTTAAGTGGCCGGACGTTTTTACAGCAAATTGACATTGCCACATTTTTATTGCATTTTATTGGTTGGAAAATCAGTTTGCAATGGATTGGAGGGGGGAAAAGTGGACCATTGTCACCCATTGTTTGAAAAGTTCTGTCCTCAACCCTCCTTGCCCATTCTGGCCGCTGCTCTCCTCAATTCCAGCTCCTTCCTGCTGGTGACCAGGGGCTTCATCTTGATGTTCAAATGTGCTTTTTCTGGCTTTGTATGAAACATGGTTCTTTCTTCCCCTGGCCTCATTCTTTCATAGAGGCATTTTTGATTGCAAGAAACATTCACATTACCTGGAGAAAAGGCAGGTGGGGGTGATCGATCACTGCAAAGGTTCACATGGGGAGAAGCTGGGTGTGTATCTTTGAAAGTTGACAGGATGCAAGGGAGGCGAGCGAGGTTCCGGGAGTGGGAACGGCTGCTCTCTTCACCTCCCTCCATGGCGTCCTGGCTCCTCCCAGTGTCTCTCTCCCTCCAGGGGCCTCTGTGCTCAGGGACTGTGCTCCTGCTCCACCCTGCCCTGCACTGGCCCATCATGGCGTCATGGCCTCAGATCCATTTGCCAACAGCACAGGCATTTCCCTCTGCTTTGAAGTAACTTGAGAGAGAATCTGATGCGCTCTGGCCATCTTTTCCTGCCGGCCTCAGTCGGCACAGGCTCCTGGACTGGCTGTGCTTAGGTCACTGCCCTCTTCCAGGCCCATTGATTTCCTCTGAAGAAGGAGGGGGACAGAGCCACTTGGTGAATGCAGACCCCTAAGCAGCAGAGGCTATGGAAGGGGCAGTTTCCTTGGACGGCATCCTGGGTGGGTTCCGTCTGTCCGAAACACTCTTGCTTCATCTCCTATTGCCCAGATTGGGTGATATCAGACAGTCTGGCTGACTTCTGACCGACCCTGGTCCTCCCAGGG
>NW_011888796.1:3165405-3169527 GCF_000151845.1 Pteropus vampyrus
GTCCTGGCTCCTCCCAGTGTCTCTCTCCCTCCAGGGGCCTCTGTGCTCAGGGACTGTGCTCCTGCTCCACCCTGCCCTGCACTGGCCCATCATGGCGTCATGGCCTCAGATCCATTTGCCAACAGCACAGGCATTTCCCTCTGCTTTGAAGTAACTTGAGAGAGAATCTGATGCGCTCTGGCCATCTTTTCCTGCCGGCCTCAGTCGGCACAGGCTCCTGGACTGGCTGTGCTTAGGTCACTGCCCTCTTCCAGGCCCATTGATTTCCTCTGAAGAAGGAGGGGGACAGAGCCACTTGGTGAATGCAGACCCCTAAGCAGCAGAGGCTATGGAAGGGGCAGTTTCCTTGGACGGCATCCTGGGTGGGTTCCGTCTGTCCGAAACACTCTTGCTTCATCTCCTATTGCCCAGATTGGGTGATATCAGACAGTCTGGCTGACTTCTGACCGACCCTGGTCCTCCCAGGGCATCTCCTGGTGGGTACCGATCAACTGCAAGGGTGTCGCCTGTCAGGTTGTGTGGCCCCCTGAAATACACTTATGTGGACATTTCTTACCTTGGAACCATCTCAGCTCCAACACGTAGCTGGTGGGAGGGAAGTGTAGATCCCCAGAGGCATGTCCCCCTGCCCAGCCTTGCGTGGTGAATAGCTCCATGAGGGTTAATTGGTTTTCAGCTGATGAAATCACAGCAGAGCTATCCGTTGTCAGAGCTCTTCGACACCATAACAGTTATCACTCCCTGGACACTTCCCCATTCCCTGCTGAGCCATATCATTTTCTCTGTCTTGTCGAAAGTGAACATTCGCATTCACATGTCAGTGCCCCCTTGCAACAATACCATGATGGTATTTTTCTCATGCCACTGTTAGGACTGGGTGCTGTACAGGCTGCCACACTGTTCTTTGGCTGAGCCCCACCAGAGTCCCAGGAATATTGCTTAGTGGGATGCCTGGTTGGAGAGGCACTTCTACCCTGCCCCAAAAGTTTTCTCGAATGGCTCGCAGGGGACCCCATGACCAGGCACTAAGAGTTTAGACCTCACCCCTTACACGTCGCTGAGTCAGGGACAAATGCCAGCAGGGGGCAGGGCCACAGTCAACAGGCCGAGGTCTCTTCTGCACTGTTAAGGCTCATTCTGACTCCGAGTGGGAAGCTCCAGGGCTTCCTCACTCCATTTCCAGGGGAGAAGGACAAGGCCACTTCTTGCCCCTAGGATAAAACTTTGAGGAATAAGATCAGACTTTGAGCCTAAAGACAAAAGTTAAGAAGGACTTTTGCACTGGGTTTGGTCTGGGCCACAGGGACCTGCCCAAGCTACCAGTCACTAAGTGTTCTTTGCTGTGAACTTCTCCCTGGCCTTGTGCAAAGACACAGAGGTCTTCTCTTAGGGACCTCAAGGGTGAGCATACCTCCTCCTCTTCTTCTTTCTCTGTACCTTTTCACCTTAGAGATAGTAACCACTTTGCCCCATCTCCCTTCTGGCTTGGACCAAGTCAAAACTAGATTACTTTTACCATCTCGTGGACCAGAATCTTCCATTCTTATTCCATCTCCATAGAAGGGAGTTAGTCCTAGGACAATCTGCTAGAGACTATCATCTCCCCAAGTCACTTTCTTATGCAGTCTGACCGTCAAACAATGACCTACACTTTCCCCGATTATTTTTACATAGCGATAAAACAGGTACCAAAAGATAGCCAGAGAGGATGTATTCGCCATCAATCGTCAACCTAAAATGAGTCCATCTACATTCAGTCTCTAAAACTGTGAGGCACGGAGAAATAGGAGGGCTGAGGATCCATAGGGTGCTATCAACACCCCTCTGCTGAGTGCTTGATAAAGCAGCTGGTGTCAAGAGCTAGCTGCTGAAGGCACACTGTAGCACCGTTTCTTAGTGCAGACACCTGCTCATTAGCGTCAGACTAATAGAAATGGGAAGGGCTCAGCACTCTGCAGGGGAGCCACCCCCAAGGACAGGAGTTAGTCAAGGACACCAGGACCAGATTACCTCTGGGAAGCACATAACAGTGACTGATACCCCTAGGGTGATGGATTCATTTCTAAATCTGATACTAACATCAATACATTATTTATTACACCAAACATAAATAATTCAGTGTGTCCACGTTCAGTAGGTTTCTGCTTAAAAACCAGCTTTGCACTGGGTCTTGGCTCTTGACATTTCATTGATCTGGGAAGGACTAGGAGAGAAGCAGCTCAGCTCATGTTCCATGCCCAGGTGGCTGAGCTGCTCGCTGTGGGGAGCGTTTGAGCGCAGGCCCCACCCTGACATGGGGCATTCATTTAGCACCTTCACTACCCACTTTCCATTTACCCACCCGTGTTAGAAAGACAGTTGGGCTCAATGATCTCTAAGGTCATTCCAGACTTGAGATTCTGAGGAGAAAAAGAACTAAAGAAAGTGGTAGGAAAAAAATGCAATATCCATGGCCCCAAATGGTTGAACTTAATCCTTGCCCCAATCGTGGAGTGAGCTGTGCCCAGGTGTTTGGTTTCAGGCTATGACTTGCCAGTGGTCCCAGGCACAATGCTGGGATTGCATGATGTCTTGGTCCCCTTAGCGTCTACCTGCTTGGCTTGCATCATGCAGCTCTATGTTTCTCTTATCTGTAAGACATTTGAGGTCAGAGATTTATATTTATCTTTACTTATGCCAGCACCGAGCACGGTGTCCAGCACAAAGTGTGTCCTCCTCCATGAACCATAAATGAAAGAGTTTGTGAGGCAGGGATGAGGTGGCTGTAACTCCTACTCCCTTGCCAGTTTAATCCATATTCATTGGCTTTCCCAGGAATGCAGATCTCTGTACTTCATTCCAATAAGGTCAGTCTATCTCTTTTACTCTTTTATACCCAGGGGACTTATTAAAAAACAAAAAACAAAAAAACAAAAACAAAAGCAAAAACACCTGCAGCTCTGCAAAACTCTCATTTTTTCTCTCTGGTTGGAGTTGAGCTGAATTTCACTCTTCCTAAGAGTTGATCTCCTATTCCTTGGCTGTAGAAATAAGAGGAGATGAAGTAGCCCAGGCAGTAGAAATCTGCCAGCCTTGTGGCCTTGGGCAGGTTAATCCTCCAGCCTGTTTGTTTATCTGCAAAACAAAAAGATGAGACCCAAAGTTTTATAAGGCCATTTTCAACTCACAATTCTTTATGAAAAGCGGGCGGGGAGAGAGGCAGTGGATCTGCCTTTAGTAACCCTGGGTTTAGTGGCATTCAGACTGTGGAAAGTGAAATTGTCCACGATGGCTTAAATGGTTGAAGAGTATTTTTACAACCCCAAGATGCTGTGAGTGAATTGCTCTGTCCCATGGCCAAATCACTCCAGGTGCTTTCCAGTGGGGGAGGGATGGGGGGGCTGAAAGTGGGCAATAGGTAAGCTCTAGGCAAGAGACAGCATTTAGGAGTAGTGGGAGTGAAAGTTGGAAGTCTCTTCATTCAGCCAAATGTCCTTGAGTGTACCTGTCCTTAGATCGTGTAGGAAAAACAGGGGATCATTCTGTTTTCAAAGATATGAGCTGATGGAGGCTCAATTACCTCTTTTGAGACTGTTCTGGCTTGTGAACAAGTTTTCTTTTAATTGAAATCTCTCTTCATGAGGCCCATTTCTTTTTCTTTGTTGATCTTCTGAGTTGATGACACAGCCCTTCCTAATGCGAATCAGCCTTCCTAATGCGGTCTCTTCTTTCTCCAGGAGAAAATACCCCTGTAACCTTAGGGTTAGAAGCATTTTCCCTATTGTCCATGTCTCTTTTCAGCACCATTTTTAATTGCTGCACCTTCTTTTCAAAATACGGTGATCTAAGATTAAGTGTAGCAGGCTCTCCAATAGATATAGGTGTGTTTTCTGTTATCCTGCCACTAAATTGCATGTTTGCTTTTTAAATAACACCAATTTCTAACTTAATTTAGCTGCCGTTTCACTATGATTCTCAGACCATTTTCTCCCCAGAAAGGCCTGTTTTCATTGTATGGTGCTCAACTCATTTACATGTAATGGCATATAATGACACTGAGAAATAGTAGATGATGATGATTATGATGTTCATGGTGAAAATGAAAAAGAAATGATGATGACCCAGTGTTGGTGACAGTGAATA
>NW_011888796.1:3169577-3182709 GCF_000151845.1 Pteropus vampyrus
GTGATCTAAGATTAAGTGTAGCAGGCTCTCCAATAGATATAGGTGTGTTTTCTGTTATCCTGCCACTAAATTGCATGTTTGCTTTTTAAATAACACCAATTTCTAACTTAATTTAGCTGCCGTTTCACTATGATTCTCAGACCATTTTCTCCCCAGAAAGGCCTGTTTTCATTGTATGGTGCTCAACTCATTTACATGTAATGGCATATAATGACACTGAGAAATAGTAGATGATGATGATTATGATGTTCATGGTGAAAATGAAAAAGAAATGATGATGACCCAGTGTTGGTGACAGTGAATACTATTGGGATGCACTAACGCTGGCAGAGGCATCCCCTCCGCTGGAGTGCTCTCTCTAGTCCCAAAAAGCTGTAGAGGGCCTCAGGCAATTGCCAGCACTCAGCATTGTTCTGTGACAATGTTTGGTCATGATTATCTCTAATCTCCTGGGGCATTAGTTAATTCTTATTGTTAAGCATTAACACCTCCTGATCTGACTCAAACGCTTAGGATTTTCTCATTGATCTCGGGCTTGCAGAGAAAAAAGCCTGAGAAGACAAGTGGGTGGAAATCTCACTGAGGGCTGTGCCCAGAAAAGACTCAAGGGTGAGGGTTGGCTCTCATGTGGGGTGGATGCAAGTGCATTACTGTGATAGTATAAGAAGCCCACACCCCAGACTCTCAGCCTGCCCAGGCTTCTCTCCAGCCTCAGTCTCCCTGTGTATGAAGAGGAGAAGATCATCCTGCCTCAGAAGTTGCTCCTCTCTCCGTGGTTGGTGGTGCGGGCCATTGGCGAGTTTTAGTAAAGATATTTTTGATGCTTTCTGGAGTCTCTTTCCATTTAATTCAGCATATGTTTGTTGGACACCTGCCAGCCAGGCAATTTGCTAGGTATGGAGGGAGTGGGGAGGGATGGGGATGAGAAAGGGGAACAGGATGACAAAGTTCTTGCCCTGAGGCACAGAAGCACCAGCTAACTGTGGAGAAAGAGGGAGTGGAAGGTGAGGCACAGAGAAACACAAACAAGGAGGACTTGTGCTATGAGTCAAGAACAAAAAATAGTCTATGGCCATGCCACCCTGAACCTGCCCGATCTCATCTGATTTTGGAAGCTAAGTGGGGTCGGACCTGGTTAGTACTTGGATGGGAGACTACCTAGGAAGACTAGGTGCTGTAAGTGTTAAGAAAAGAAAAAGAAAGAAAGAAAGGAAGGAAGGAAGGAAGGAAGGAAGGAAGGAAGGAAGGAAGGAAGGAAGCAAGGAAGGAAGGAAGCAAGGAAGCAAGGAAGCAAGCAAGCAAGCAAGCAAGAAAGAGAGAAAGAAAGAAAGAAAGCCCGTGAGTTAAATGAAAAGGAAAAAAAATCACCTTTGATTTAAGTGAGGTGGCATTTAAATTGGACCTTAAAGAAGAACTTTTTAAAAAAAAATCATAGATGTTTTCAAACATATTCAAGAGTAGAGAGAATGGTATAATGAGTGGACTCCCACATGCACATCACTCAGCCTCAGACGTCAACTTGTGGTTTTACATAAACCCCACCCACTTCCCACTACAACCCCCCCTGGATCATTTCCGCTCAAATCCCAGAAAGTGTATGTATCATTTCATAGGAATGTACTTTAGTAAAGACTCTATTTTAATATAAGCACAATACACTTATTATATTTGAAACAATTTCCTTAATATCATCAAATACGTAATCAGTACTCATTGTCTCTATTTTGTTTTTTACAGTTGTCTTGCTCAAACCAGGATACAAACTAGATTGGTAGTTCTAAGTAGTTTCCTCCTTTTTTTCTTACAATTTGTTGTTGTTGTTGTTGAAGAAACTACATTATTTGTCCTACAGTTTCCCTAAGTCTGTATTTTGCCGATTGCATGTCTAGAATATTTGACATTCCTCTACACCATATATATATACATATATATAAATTTTTATTATAGTGACATTGGTTAACGAAATCCAGTAAGTTTCAGGTGTACAATTCAACAGGAAGGCACATATGTATTGCATTGTGTGTTCACCGCCCATAGTTAGATTTCTTTCTGTCACCACATGTTTGACCCCTTTTACCCCATCTACCTCCTCCCTCCCCGCTCTTCCTCTACCCTCTGGTAACCACTAGTCTGTTGTACCCCCTATATTTTGTATAAATTGGCAGTTCAACCTAGAGCTTCATCAGATTTGGGTCCAACGTTCTGGGCAAGAGGTTTTTACAGGTGGGGCTGGGCCTGCCATCGGGACAGTCGCGAAGCCCGACGATCTCTTTCTGCGATGTCAGCAGATGCTAATATCGTCACCTTGGTGCAATGCTCTTTTGCTCATTGTGGGTGATAGCGATGCAGATGGTTGCTTTGTAATTATTGTATAACCTAAACATGTATGTCTCATGTGTTATATCGCATTTAAAAAAATAAAGAACACGGGCATTTTAATAAAAATGTGGGCCTCTGAAGGCTTTGCACAGGACAGCAACTGGCAAAGCCATAGGATAAAGCAGAATGCCTAGCAGATTAAAGCTGAATCTTAACAGCTAAAATTCTAGTTTGTGAAACCTAGAGACCAAGTAAGTCATGGTTTAGTTGAGGCCCACATCCATGAGCCTACCTTTTGGGGCGCTTCCTGTTATAGAGTAGATTTTGCTTCTGCCTCTCATCAGTATCATTTCAGAGGGTACCATGCAGCCCTGGTCAGGAGACCTGTGAAAGGCCCATAATCTGCCAGTGTTTATAATAAATAAGAGATTATTTCTCAGGGTAGGTGTTTCCAGCAGTTAATTAAGTAAGAGTCAACCTCTTCCAGGGAAATTTGCACATTTTGACCAGTTAATATATGGTCCTGGGCGACCTCCAAATATGAGAGAAGGAGCAGTCTTGTGGAGCCAACTACCTAAATTCAAATCCTAGAGTCGCTTCTTACAAGTTGGCACACTGTTGGCAGATTACATTTTTAAGCCTCGGTTTCCTCCACTGTAAAATGGGGTAATAGTAGTCCCCATCTCCCTTGTGCTGTTTTGATGATTTAATGGGTCGATGCTTACATATCAGTAGGCAAACAGTAAGGAAACAATAAATGTTGGCTGTTATTACTATGCTGTACACGATTCATCTGACATTTGCTTTCAAAGCCTCAGAATACCAAGTCTTGAAGTGGAGTCTTAAAATATTAATTGATGAAGCTAGTATTAAAAAATGGCCACTTTCTTAGATCTCTGAAGGGACTTGGCTATGACACCAATGTGGGTAAAGTGGTTTCTTTTTCCTCCTCCTTTTATTCATTTTTTCTAGTAAGGAGATTTTGTATATTTGGGAAACTAATGAACTTTCTGAGAGACTGAGCAGAAATAAATTATGATGAGCACACTGACTGTCAGCCTGCTCTGTGGACCCTCTGCCAGAACCCTGCCAACACCCTGTGAGAATCGTAAAGTCATTAGAAACAAAGATGTAATTAACATCCAAAACAGGCAGGGAGACAGGCTGTCAAACTCTGTGATCTGCAAATGACCAAGAGGCTAAAATCACTGGAGAAAATTAAAACAGCAAAAGCCAAAGTTGCCTAACTTGTCTTTACTTTGCTTTAATGGGAACCTGGCTTTAAAATCATTGATGAAGATAGGGACATGATGGGCTGAGAACGTCTCTAAAATTAGGTCCCTCTTTCAGTTTAGATGTGATTTCCAAATGAGATGTTTTCCATGGTTCTTAACGTTGCTATATAGTCAATGATCCATCAACAAATATGTATTGAACATGGTGCTGTGTTAAGTTCTGGGGAGCCAGCAACAAATGAGACAAAGCAGTGTCTGGCCTTAAGGGACATACATGCTAATGGTAGAGACAAACAAATGAGCAATTATGGTAGAAGTAAAGGTAATACAACCTAAAAAGAACCCAGTCAAATTAATAATATACAAAGGCAGACTATGGGGTATTGGTGGAGGATTTACTGAGAACCAAGAACCATTTCTATCCCTGCTGCCACTGCCTTAGTCTAGTTTCTCACCACTTTGTGCCTAGACTCTAAGGGTCTCCAGACTATGCACATATAGCAGATTCCTCTCCCCAGAAGACCACTTTTATCCTATCAGGTCCTGCTCAAAAACCTTCTGGACTTTCCGGGCTGAAGTGGTCAAGTTTGAGTTCTTTAGCCTGGATCTTGAAACTTAAGTACAAGTTTGCAAGTAGACACAAGGAGTGGGGGTGTGAGAGAGGGTTCATTGCACAAATTTATTGCAGAGTAGTTGGGGAAGAAACAAAATCAAATGAGACAGATAGACTCAGTGACCTTCTTTCTCATTCTGTCCTCTCCTGGTGAGCTCTTGGCAACCTCTGAGCTTGCGCACCTGCCCCTGAGGGCCTGGAGGGACCTGGGCTGTATTCGATGTCCCAGTCCTGATGCCGGGTAGATTCTCCTGCATCTTGGCACTCACAGATCACGTGAATATCAAATTTACACACATCCTGCATATCAACACCATATATATATACATATATATAAATTTTTATTATAGTGACATTGGTTAACGGAATCCAGTAAGTTTCAGGTGTACAATTCAACAGGAAGGCACATATGTATTGCATTGTGTGTTCACCGCCCATAGTTAGATTTCTTTCTGTCACCACATGTTTGACCCCTTTTACCCCATCTACCTCCTCCCTCCCCGTGGTAACCACTAGTCTATTGTACCCCCTATATTTTGTATAAATTGGCAGTTCAACCTAGAGCTTCATCAGATTTGGGTCCAACGTTCTGGGCAAGAGGTTTTTACAGGTGGGGCTGTAAAAGCCCGATGATCTCTTTCTGCGATGTCAGCAGATGCTAATATCGTCACCTTGGTGCAATGCTCTTTTGCTCATTGTGGGTGATAGCGATGCAGACGGTTGCTTTGTAATTATTGTATAACCTAAACATGTATGTCTCATGTGTTATATCGCATTTAAAAAAATAAAGAACACGGGCATTTTAATAAAAATGTGGGCCTCTGAAGGCTTTGCACAGGACAGCAACTGGCAAAGCCATAGGATAAAGCAGAATGCCTAGCAGATTAAAGCTGAATCTTAACAGCTAAAATTCTAGTTTGTGAAACCTAGAGACCAAGTAAGTCATGGTTTAGTTGAGGCCCACATCCATGAGCCTACCTTTTGGGGCGCTTCCTGTTATAGAGTAGATTTTGCTTCTGCCTCTCATCAGTATCATTTCAGAGGGTACCATGCAGCCCTGGTCAGGAGACCTGTGAAAGGCCCATAATCTGCCAGTGTTTATAATAAATAAGAGATTATTTCTCAGGGTAGGTGTTTCCAGCAGTTAATTAAGTAAGAGTCAACCTCTTCCAGGGAAATTTGCACATTTTGACCAGTTAATATATGGTCCTGGGCGACCTCCAAATATGAGAGAAGGAGCAGTCTTGTGGAGCCAACTACCTAAATTCAAATCCTAGAGTCGCTTCTTACAAGTTGGCACACTGTTGGCAGATTACATTTTTAAGCCTCGGTTTCCTCCACTGTAAAATGGGGTAATAGTAGTCCCCATCTCCCTTGTGCTGTTTTGATGATTTAATGGGTCGATGCTTACATATCAGTAGGCAAACAGTAAGGAAACAATAAATGTTGGCTGTTATTACTATGCTGTACACGATTCATCTGACATTTGCTTTCAAAGCCTCAGAATACCAAGTCTTGAAGTGGAGTCTTAAAATATTAATTGATGAAGCTAGTATTAAAAAATGGCCACTTTCTTAGATCTCTGAAGGGACTTGGCTATGACACCAATGTGGGTAAAGTGGTTTCTTTTTCCTCCTCCTTTTATTCATTTTTTCTAGTAAGGAGATTTTGTATATTTGGGAAACTAATGAACTTTCTGAGAGACTGAGCAGAAATAAATTATGATGAGCACACTGACTGTCAGCCTGCTCTGTGGACCCTCTGCCAGAACCCTGCCAACACCCTGTGAGAATCGTAAAGTCATTAGAAACAAAGATGTAATTAACATCCAAAACAGGCAGGGAGACAGGCTGTCAAACTCTGTGATCTGCAAATGACCAAGAGGCTAAAATCACTGGAGAAAATTAAAACAGCAAAAGCCAAAGTTGCCTAACTTGTCTTTACTTTGCTTTAATGGGAACCTGGCTTTAAAATCATTGATGAAGATAGGGACATGATGGGCTGAGAACGTCTCTAAAATTAGGTCCCTCTTTCAGTTTAGATGTGATTTCCAAATGAGATGTTTTCCATGGTTCTTAACGTTGCTATATAGTCAATGATCCATCAACAAATATGTATTGAACATGGTGCTGTGTTAAGTTCTGGGGAGCCAGCAACAAATGAGACAAAGCAGTGTCTGGCCTTAAGGGGCATACATGCTAATGGTAGAGACAAACAAATGAGCAATTATGGTAGAAGTAAAGGTAATACAACCTAAAAAGAACCCAGTCAAATTAATAATATACAAAGGCAGACTATGGGGTATTGGTGGAGGATTTACTGAGAACCAAGAACCATTTCTATCCCTGCTGCCACTGCCTTAGTCTAGTTTCTCACCACTTTGTGCCTAGACTCTAAGGGTCTCCAGACTATGCACATATAGCAGATTCCTCTCCCCAGAAGACCACTTTTATCCTATCAGGTCCTGCTCAAAAACCTTCTGGACTTTCCGGGCTGAAGTGGTCAAGTTTGAGTTCTTTAGCCTGGATCTTGAAACTTAAGTACAAGTTTGCAAGTAGACACAAGGAGTGGGGGTGTGAGAGAGGGTTCATTGCACAAATTTATTGCAGAGTAGTTGGGGAAGAAACAAAATCAAATGAGACAGATAGACTCAGTGACCTTCTTTCTCATTCTGTCCTCTCCTGGTGAGCTCTTGGCAACCTCTGAGCTTGCGCACCTGCCCCTGAGGGCCTGGAGGGACCTGGGCTGTATTCGATGTCCCAGTCCTGATGCCGGGTAGATTCTCCTGCATCTTGGCACTCACAGATCACGTGAATATCAAATTTACACACATCCTGCATATCATTTACAAGCAATAATGGTGGCTCCAGTTAATGAATATCATCCAGAGATTGAAATGATCACTAACCCTAAGAAAGCAAACGGAAAAATTTTTTTTAACAAGAATGGATCAAATTTGTCCTAAGTAGGAAGTACATTATAACTTCCCAATTCCAATGGCTTTTCCACAGTTTATTTCAACACTCCAAACTTAAATATCGACTGTTAGAGCACTTATCACATTGCATTTTAATTACCTGTCTCCTTGCTATCTCTCTGGTCCACCAGACTGTAGAGTCTTCTTCAGGAACCATCTTTTGTTCATCTTTTAAACAAAACACCTGCCATAAAGCCTGGTACACAATAGGCACTTAATAAATGGTAAATGAATTCTGTCCTGTTGCTTTACAAAACCATTTCTGAGAACCTTAGTCACAATAATTTGTCTTTCCTCTGAAGTTTTAAAGCAGTGATCTGTCCTATTCATGTATTTTTTCATTTCTATAACTTTTAAATTAGTTCTAAAAGTTTATTAGAATATTCTCTGTTCACAGAAAAAAAAGTGATAAATGCTGTCATTGCCTAAACTAGCCCATGAATTCTGTTTTCAAACCATCATATTCAACTCAGCAAACACTCACTGAACCCTTGCTATGGGCTGGGCTCTGGAATAGACCCTGGAAACAGAACGATGACTAGGCCCTCTCTTCAAGAAGCTTCCAGCCCAGGAGGGCAGATTTATGATGACAGCACAGTATGGTGAGAAAATGGCACAGCGGAGGGGGAGCCTTGCTCTGGTGGTGGGCGCGAAGGCTTCACGGGGAAAGTGAGTTCAAGGTACCCAGGTGGTAAGATTGGAAGATTGCAGAGGTAAGAGATCGAGAAACAGAGAGGCCTGAGTTGCTGCCTGCAGAGTCGGGGGTAACTGTCTAGAGGACTGACTGGGAGAGCTGAGGCAAGCTGCTGGCCATTGAGTGAGAGGACCATCACAGAGAGGCTTTAAGGCACACAAAGGGACTTGGACTTAATTTTGTAGGTGATGGGGGGCTTTGGGCAGAGAAATGCTGGGGTGACTCCAGTCTGGTTGCAGACTGAGGCATAGATTGGGGATGCAGCTGTCAAAGGAGAGGACTAGACAGAAGGCCGCTGCATAATCCAGGGGAGAAATAGGGAGGTTAGAACCAAGGCAGCCCCAGCTTCCTTAAGCCCTTTCTGTTTACCCCAATTGCCTTTTCCTCCACTTCCATGCTCCCATATTCTCCAAAAGAATGGACAGTGGGCAGAAGGGTCCAGTGATGTTGAGGGTATCTGTGTGGCACTTAGACAGGACATTTGCAAGTCTGGTGTTTATTACTGGAGACAACTCCAGTGTGTCTTATCTACTGCTAATAATATTCTAAGCCCCTTGAGGGTAAATGCTGCATCCTAGGCATCTATGTGTCTCCCACTCCCCGACTCTAGTGCACTGCCCTGCGTATGTCTAAAGATTGAAGATTCATGAATTCAGATGTGTTGGTTAATCCATATATTTAGATTATAATATTTGGGGCGGGGGGGGGAGGATCAGTGTCTAGTAAACATTTTGTTCACTGCTGACATGTTGTATAAACACAAACAATAATTAAAACTCACAGTATTAATAATTCTAGTCTAAGAGATTACATGCCATGAAAGCATGGCACAGAGTACAGCCTGGACTGGGTCCTGAGACTCACCTTGGCCCT
Source organism: Pteropus vampyrus (assembly GCF_000151845.1). Classification (NCBI taxonomy): domain Eukaryota; kingdom Metazoa; phylum Chordata; class Mammalia; order Chiroptera; family Pteropodidae; genus Pteropus; species Pteropus vampyrus. Next base: position 3,178,289 of record NW_011888796.1, read on the forward strand.
GATTCAATCCCACTGCCCATCATGGGTTTAGTTACTTTCTTCAAGATTCAGACAAGGCCTCTGTCTCCCCTCTACCCAAGTAACAGTTCCTGTGAATGTTCAGAGTGAGAAACAAGCAACAGATAAGTTCAATTATCAGACATGGCCCATGATCACAGGGTGTTTTTTTTCCCTTTTTAATTCAGTGAGAAGAGCATTCCCCAATAGACTAGACAGAATTTATAATCACCAGAGATTTCAAAATAGCAAGCCAAACTGAAAATCATTGACTCTTTGAGGATTTAGGAAATGCTTTGGGATTCTGCTGCACCCCAGGGCTCCCATTAAGAACCCAGTTTTCACTGCTCTGTGGGAAGGTGTGGCAAACCTACTTCCCCTACAGAATCTTGCAACTGACAGCTCTGTGAGCAGAAGCCTTTCCTAGATGTTAGACAGAACTGGTGAAGAACTGGTCAGCTTTGTAGTTACTCATTTAACCACCATTTATGGAGCAACGATGTATTTTAAGCACCAAGGCGCAAACCAGAAAAATAATGCAAAAAAATCAAGCAGCTCTAGATCTTTCTCTGTAACCAGGAGTAAGTTGCTGAAACTTTTTGAGCCTCAGTTACTTACCGGTAAAATGGGGACAGTAAAACCCTCTCTGTGGGTTGTGCTAAGAATCAATAAAGAGCTGCACCCAGCTCACAGGTATTTATAAAGTGAGTTCTCTTTCCCTTCCTTATAGGGAGCTTAAAATCCACAAGTGAGTACAAGCATCAAATAACTAGAGAATCACCCAGAAAGAGAGTATAATGTTGCATTAATTTATGGCAAACTGCTCAACATCAAACAAAGGAGCCTACAGCTAGCTGTCTGGAGAGGTACTGCTCAGAAACTCAAGGTAATTTTTCAAAAATTCATTCTAAACCAATATTGACATAAATTCATCTTTATCTGAGCTTTAGCTTTGTGGCACTTAAACAATCCATAATATTAAAAGTAAATTAAATACTGCACGTGACTAGGCATTGGAGGTGTTTAGGGAGGAATTTCACAGTTGATGACTCAGACCTTCCTGTCTGATGAAAATTCACATTTCCTCAGGGGTGGTGGGGCAGAGTCCCACAACTGGGGAGGAGACAAAGTGGCAGGCAACGTGACCTGATTCCAGAAGGTGAGAACTTGGGCAGGGGGCTCAGGCATGCATGATAGATGTCATTTTCTGAGCCTTTAATTGACCAAGTAAACAGATACCTTTGGTTACAAAAACTGAGTCAGGAAATATGGGTTATCCTCCCACATTCGCAATCCTGCAGATAAGTCAGATATGGAGGTGCAGATAGTTATGTGGCTCCTCAGGATTCAAGGGCTTCCATCTTATGCCCTTACCCCTCACCACATTGCCGTCTCCCTCACTGCCACCCCCCATTCCCATTGCCTCCCCTCTGGTGTCTTTTGGGATCTTTATTGAATGTGTGGTATGCTTGTAAGAGTATATTAGAGATGGAGCTTCCAATTTAGCAGAAGACAAATGGGGAGCTACCTCTCCAGCAGCAGGAGGAACTCCAGCTGAGTGTTCCACGGCTCTGGCCTGTCCATTCATGGGGTGGGACTTGGCAGAAACAGGGCCCAGAGCACCTTCTGGGTTATCAGTGGGAGACTGGATGCTGGACTTGGTCATCCAAGGGACAGAGTTGAGTTGGCGTGTGCTTCAGCCATTTCGAGGTGAGTGCCAGAAACCTCAAGTCTGGGGCAGAAAGGATTAGAAATCATAAGGGCCCGGCTTGGAGCCAGGGGAAGACATAATGAAACTTTGTGGGTGAAGCCAGGCTGCTAATAAGAAGGGACCAAATCATACAGAAGACATCAGACTGGAGCAACTTTGACACATCTGACAAATTGCTGTTGACCCAGCTGTAAGAGCTTTCCCTTTAGTGACATTTCAAAGGCACTGAGCAGCTCCCAGCACGGCTGCAGAAGGCAGGCCAGGCTCGGAAGGATAGTCTGTTCCTGCAGCTCAGAGTAATCACACCTGGCCCTTTGGAACGAGCTTAACATTCTTCCGGGGCTTATGGCTTTTGAATTCACAAAGCATTTCCCATAATTGTCATAAATGTCCAAGCCTTATGAAAACTTATTATTAGTCCCCATTTTATAGCTGGGAGATAATGAAAATAAAAGACTTATCCAAGGTCACTAAGCTTTAAAGTGTAGAGTCTAGTCTTGGACATTGTATTCCTTCCTCCATATCTCATCTTGGGTCTATGACTTTGGCTATATTCATGTCACATTCCATTCAATCTATGTGGAAAGCTAGAACTATCCATTATTCTTAGTTCACAAGCTGAATCACATTTTAGCTGGGTGGTAGCCTAATAATTAGCGGTTACCCTATTACTGATCTCACCTGGCCCACCCAGACCTGAATGCCCACAGTGTCTTCAAAGACAGGGTATAACACATCTTGGCCACTCGACATCCATTCACCAATGCTGTGACATAGCTGCAAGTAGTGACCGTCCCCATACCTCCCCACATATCCAAACCTCATTTTCTTTACTCCATTTGATTGTTCGTTAGCATCGCTGCTCATTTCCTGTGTATTATCACCTGGCTCTTAGAAGAATCACGGCGCAAGTTTTAACAGCTTGTCCATTATTGAATAATCACCTGTATGAAATCTCAACAAATACAGGTAGCAATCAATCTGCGGTTAATTAATATAAAGCAACCAGTCCCATTAAATTCAAATGTTGCAATGGACATGGTTCATTGACTAAATATCAGTGCCATTTATAAGTACATCCTTCTTGGGATTGTCTTGGACCTGAAAATATTTTTCATTAGCTAGCTGGTATTTAAAAGAAATTAATTGTTTGCTACACATCATCAATTTCATCCCCTAAAAGGAAAGGCTAGAGCTGCCTTGGAACAGCTGTGTGCGTGGAGGAGCTTTCTGGGTAGTTCTCTGAGACACATCACATTCTTTTTCCTTACTCCCTGATTCTCATCTCACTTCTGCATCCTCCTACCTAGCATTTTAATGAGGCTTCTTCTAATTAGGCTGTATTTTTGCAAGCTGTTCCCTGATTCCTGTCTTTGAAGTTGGCTCATATTCCAAAATATTTTATTAATTGCTAATGCCTAACTGGACATTGGTACTAGCAGAGTGAGAGAACAGGAATCATGAGAGAAGTGGAGGAGAAAATATAGAAGGCTTTAAATTAGGAGTTCCTTGAGAGCTGGTATAGCTCTGAACAAGGCAGTTTATCTAACATTGTCAGGGCTTTCATTTACAGAATGAGAAAAACATTTGCCGCCAACCTGTCTCATCTGTATTAGTCAGGAGTCCTGACAGAAACCCACTCAAAAAATAATTGAAGCAGATAAATGACATTTATTGCCTCATGTCAGTAATTCCAAGGGAATTCAGGCATGGCTGGATCCAGGGATTCAATCAATATCATTAGGACTCTTTCTCTCTATATATATCTCTGTATTAGTTTTCTAGGGCTGCTCCAATAAAGTACCATAAATATGGTGGATTGAGACAACAGAAATTTTTGAATAACAGTGTGGATGTACTTAATGCCATTTCAAAATGGTTAAAATGATAACTTTTGTGTCATGTGTCTTTTATCACAATTGAAAACAAATCAACACAGACCCTAGAAATTTATTCTCTCACAGTTCTGGGGGCTAGAAGTCCAAAGTCATGGTGCCCACAGAACCATGGTCCCTCTGAAGGCTGGAGGGAAGGCTCCTTCCAGACCTGTTCCAGTTTGTGGTCGACAGCAGTCCTTGGCCTTCCTTGGTTTGTAGACACATCACTCCAGTCTCTGCTTCCGTCGTCACATGGCATACCCGCTTTGTGTGTGTGTCTCTGGGTCTCTTTCTTTTTCTTCTTATAAAGACACCAGTCACTGGGGCTCACTCTAATCCAGCATGACCTCATCTTAACTATTTACATCAGCAGTGACTCTATTTATTCCAGAGAGACATGCATTTTTGCCTATCACTATTCATTGGATACAATCTCTTAGCTCTATTAACTTTTTTTTTTTTCATCTTTATTCAGGCTCCTAAGTAGTCATAATATGACTAGAGGAAATCCCCCATAATTCTAGAAAAAGGGAGAAATCTCTACCTGCCCCCAGCACCATAATTGGACTTGATTGGCTCCGTTTGGATCAGGCGCCTAGGCTTGGACCAATCACTGCCTAAGGTGATGGCCGATTCAGACCACTCTTGAGGCAGGGCAAGCAAGGCCATGTGACTAAAACACGGTCTTTTCAGAATCTTATAGAGATGCAGGACAGACACAAAAAAGCAGATGTCCACTTTTTTAATGTTATTTTTCATGAACACAGCTATGTTTCTGTTATTAGAGAAAAGGATCAATATTGTTTTAAAGTGTTATTTCCACCTACAGAAACTTG
>NW_011888796.1:3183184-3216218 GCF_000151845.1 Pteropus vampyrus
ATGGAGATATATATATGGAAAAGCAGTGGATTCAACCAGAATTTATAGCAAGATCATATTTTATGAAAATCCCTGACTCCTTCTCATTTACATAATTAAGTGAGAAATTTAAGAGGAGAGCCCTTGAGATGACATGTGGCATTCAGGTGCTTTTAGAACTATTCTGAGCATAATTAATTTATTAAACAAAGACCTAAAGTGAATTTCAAAATTCACTTCATTTTTACCTGGCTGAACCCCCTTTTCAGCTTTTCCATTCTCATTAAGGAATCATAGCAGATTCACCCACAGAAGTGCCACCTTCAACCCGAACTTGCCAGAATAAACTGAGTCACAACTGGATTTGCCCAACATCTTCTCAATACACCTCCCTTTCTCTTATTTCTGAAATGTAAGTAGGGGAACAACCATGATTCCCTTTTCCTGAAGGGCAAGTTCAAAGGCTTTATCAGAAAAGATTCTGTCATTCAGAGTGGGAAAGTATATGGATTTCATTCCCTCTAGGGTGACATCTGGGGCACAGGCTAGCAATGTTGTCTAGCAACCTGCACCTTGAATGACTTCTCTAAATGCTCGCCTATCTCTGTGAGGAGATCTACCTAGACAGGCATGCCTGCTGTCGTTTTATTAATTTGCTTAGTCAGCAAATGCATAGCACTGGTGCATCGGTTACATTTGGCAGAACTCGACATCTCTGTGGGGCCTCTGTGCGCCTGGCCCTGCTTACACATCAGTTAACAGCCTGCTTTTCCAAAACCCTGACGCGTGAATGATGGTTTGAACTTCAGCACCACACAAACACTTAGAAAACTACATTCTCTGTCGCTGCCTCACCTCGCACAATAGGAAGAGAATTATGAAATGGTTTTTTTCTTGCCTCATCTGAGCTGGCAGTGGTTTTGACATTTCCCAAACTAATTTAGGGGCAAGATCGTCAGCAGCCATGAAAGCCCAGCGGATGTGTTTCTGTTACCAGTCCCCATCCCAGATGGCATCAAACTGTGGTACTTGAGACACCTGGAGACACTGGGCAGTCCCGTGAATCAGAGACAAAGGTCTGAAAGCAAGAAAAGGGAAAAAGGAGACTGAAGGATCAGGGAAGAAATAAAGATCATTAGTATCGCTGAAGGGAATGAAGGAAAGATAAACTACCGCTCGCAGTGCAAGTAATAGGGGGACCAGTTTGTCCAGTTCTAAAACTGAAGTTCCCACATTCGCAGACACACTCATTCCTGGACAAACCGGGGTGATTGGTCACCTGGGTAGATATAACATGGGCTTTAATTATTTAGAGCAGATGGGGAAGAGCCTGAAACGTACTCGGGCATCACTTTGTGGCCAAGTATCCTTAAATTTTGAAAACTGCCATTTTTGATGCATGAAGCAGACACAGGCACGCCTGCCAGGGCGAGCTTAGCCTTCATAGGTTTCTCGGGTACTGATGCTCACATCCCCAGGAAGTTGTCCTGCACTGTCCTCAGCCCAGGTCTGGCTTCAGCACCTTCTCGTTCGCCTCTCTACTCTGTGTCAGATCTCTGGATGCCCTGCTGCTGGTCTGGGCGGAGCCCCCTTGCCCTGGGCAGCTCATGTCACCTCTGTGCCTTCCAACCCCTCTGTGCCGCAGGACTAGACTCGGGACCTTGCCCTCTCCTCCTTACCTACTGGCCCTTGACCTTGGCCTCCTGGCCAGGCATTGACAGCTGATGGTGGGCCCAACAACGCACATCCCAGAGTTCAAAAGAGTGTCTGTTTTGCCAGCAAAGAAGCTCTCCTGTGGTTCCCCCCTGCTCCTGGCTGCCTGCCTGGTAAACGTGGGATAGACAGTATGTGAAGACAGTTTTTTAGGGGCAAAACACAACACATAGGTCTTAAGTTTTCCTACAATGACCACTTTTCAATGCCATGGAGATTCACACATTCATTAACTTATTTTTAAAAAATATTTATTAAGAAATCAACATATGCTAATGTAGTAGTCCCCTGGCATATAGCAGAGAACAAGACAGGCAAGGCCTTGGCTCATGGAGCTTAGGTCCTGGGGAAGGAGAAGAAGATAATACATGAGAACGTAAACAAATGAACAATAATATTTCAGAAAGTAATAGCACTGTGAAGATGATAAAAGGGGGTGTAACCTTCCTGGGAGGAGCCTTGGCTCACTTTACCATTAGGGACCTTCTCACCTCAAGGGTGTAGTCTAAAGACTCCTCAAAGAGCCCTGCACTGCCCCCTGCTGGCCAGGATCAGAGGGAAAATCCAGACTCTGCCCACGGTTGTTTCAGTTTCTTCACAAACCGATGTTTCTATTTTGCCTCCTTGCCCTCCTCCCCTTGCCATCTGTGTAAACCACAGTTTTAGTACTGTTTGACGCAGGTGAGGCTTTAGGAACCGAGCATCTCTTGGTGAACATCTTTCTTGAGATGCTCTCTGTTGAAACAGGTCTCTGGAGGCCATGAAGCCGGTAGCTTGGAGGGTGAGGCTTGGTGTCTTCCAGTTTGAGTTCCCTTCCTTCACCCTCATCTGTCTTGCTAACTGTCACTGGTACTTAAAAACCGGACTCAAACCCTGGCAAGCCTTCCCTAGACCCCTGCAACATGAGTCCCCAGCAGCATGAGCCTGTGAATGTCACATGGGCATGGTCAAGTCTTATTAATTTGTTACCAAACGGTGTCTGAGGCATAGATGGGACTCGATAAACATTTACTGAATGCATACATGAATAAACGAATGAATCTGGAGATGAGCAGGAGAGTTTGGATCTGATAAACCTGGTCCCCCAGCTCATTGCATAGCTCAGAAGTCCACGATGAAAGGCAAAGTAAACTTACTTTCACACAAATCACATCATGTGCGATCAAAAAGTTGGAAAAGCATCTCTTGGGTGGTTCAGATTGGCTCTCGCAGAGGCGAGAAGCAAAACTGTTTTTGTCAAAGCCACACAAAAACCCACTCAGTGGACTGCTTTGGAGCATCTATTGATCTTTAAGAAAAGTATAATTTAAAGTGCTGCTTCCAGCTCGAATTCCCTCAATGTATTTCCAGCTGTAATGTGAAATTCGACTGTGTGTGTCAGCTCCAGTGACAGTGAGATCCCTAGCTCACCGCTGGGTTGTTGGGAGAAAGCGTCTTCACAGCTATCTCTGGAAAAGATGTTAATCTCCGACAGACTGGAATTAAAATTCCTCCAAGTAGCTCAGATCTCCCTGGCTCTGCTGGGGTGGAGGCAGCTGTGAAAGTTAACCCCAAGGCACTTTGACCGAGGGCCAAGATCTTGTGGCAACTCCTGTGGGTTGCTGCCTGCAGAGCAGAGAAGGGGCTTTTCAAAGTGGTTTGAGGAATAATGAAATGTCGGAGAGTCAACTCTTGCTAAATGCTCTTTGGTGTGGATAATAAGAAATCATCACAAATCTCAGATATTGAAGGATTGCAATACCCTTTCAGCAAACTCCTCTCCCTTATTTTGGCCTGGGAACACTAAGAGAAGGTCATCATCAGGGTTCTAGTTTGCTCAATGAAACCCCTCTGGTCTTTTCGTGGTTAGGGAAATTGATTTTCTGCCTAACCCCCATTCTGGTTAATAGCAAGATGGCTCTAATATGCTGATTAGAACACTGGACTTACTGGACAGGCTGGGGCAAGTCATGGATGCTGAGAGTCCCCATATTCAGGGGAACCCGCAGTGTGGTTGTGAGGTTCAACTATGAAGTTGTGTGTGAACGAACATGCCTTGTAAACTGTAAAGCACGGTACAAATAAGAAATTATTATGGGCCACCCGTAAATTACTAATTTTGGAGAAAACTATGCTGACTATTATTTAATATCTCTTTAATGTCTCATAAACCATTTTAGAGACTCCCAATGGTTCAGTGGTATAATTTGGAACTTTGCTTGTTGTAGTCATAGGCAGACTTCCTAAGCTCCTGAAACTATAGATCAGCAGTCCTCAACCTTTTTGGCCCCAGGGACTGGTGCTCCTGTGAGAATCTAATGCCCGATGGTCTGAGGTGGAGCTGAGGTGGTGATGCTAGTGCTGGGGAGAGGCTGCAAATATATATGAAGCTTCCCCTGCCACTCACCTCCTGCTGTGTGGCCCAGCCTAACTGGCCACGAACTGGTACCAGTCTGGGTCTTGGGGCTTGATGACCCCTGCTGTAGATGAGTAAAGTATTTGAGGAGCTCAGACTATTTGGACATGGTAATAGTAGATCTCACCACAAGATGGCACTATTGATGTCCATCTCCCTTTCTTTACCTTGATGGCTTAAAAAAGACCTGACATTTGAGTGACCCAAGTCAAAAATATAAAGGGAGGCCTCAAGCCACATGTTTAATTATTTAAAAGTTAAATCAGTCTAATATACAAAGTAAATAAAATATGTTTTCTATCTTGAAAAGCTCATCTTCCTAATGAAATGGAAGGCCAAGAGCAAATTTAGCATTTTGAGATCCTCCGAAGTCTGGGCAGTAACAGGGTGGTTCAGGAAAGATTGGCATTCAGCCTCGCTCCCTCAGCTCCACCCTTCAGTGTGAAGGCCCTGAACGAGTGCTTCCAACTCCATCCGCACCCCTGTGCCCTTGGCCTTGGGTCACCCTCAGAGACCAGACCAGAGGAGAGGCCCTTGCATTATCTGGAGGCAGGCTCAGGGTTGTTGGGCAGGCACTGGAGGCCCTGAGCATCCACAGAATGGTCTAGATCAGAGGTCAGCTGACTTTTCTATAAAGGGTCAGATATTAAATATTTTATTCTTTGTGGGCAGTATGGTCTCTGTTACAACTATTCAACTTTGTCTTGGATCCTGTAAGCAGCCATAGACAATACATAAATGAATGGGTATGGCTGCATTCCAATAAAGCTTTATTTACAAAAGTAGGCAGCCAGTCAGATTTGGTCCACAGGCCATCATTTGCATACATCTGGTCTAGATGTCGATTGCCAAATAAAATACAGGATGACTAGTCAAACTTCAATTCTAGGTAAGCAATGAATAATTTTTTAGTGTAAGTATGTCTCAAATATCTCACAGGATATACTTATCTAAAAATATGAGTGGTTGCCTATCTGAAATTCAGTTAACTGTGTGTCCTGTATGTTTATTTGCTAAACTTGGCCACTCTAGCTGGAGTGGGAGCTCTGGGTAGGATTGTCCCATTGGCCCTGTGGATTCCTTGCTCCCCAGGGAGGACCACAGCCAGAGGAGGTCAGAGTGTAACCTCTGAAGCACAGGCACTTTTATCCAGGTCTAAGGGCAATAGCCGTTTTGCAAATGACAATTTTTATGCTATCAAAGAATAGAATGTGTATATTTGGCTATTGAAATAGCTAATCTTGTGTAGCTTGAACATTTGTTTATTAAACAAATATTTATTGATCGAGTTCCCGGTATGTGCCAGGCACTGAAGGATACACAGTGATACAACAACAACAACAAAAAGGCATAATCCCTATATTATGAGATTTATACAGGAAGCAGACATTACAGCAATTCATATACACATAAATAGATAACTACAAATTGAAGATAAGAATAACAAGGGAGAAGAATAACTTGGGAGGCAAGACACATCTGAGAAGTGATGTTTGGTCTGAGGTATAAAGGGGAGAAGATGCCAGACAGAAGAAGGTGCCTCAGTGAAGACCCTGAGTCAGCACCTGACAGAGGGGCTGAAGTGTCATGAGCGGGAGGCAGGCGTGAGACAGGAGGGACAGGGGCCGATGGGGCAGGCTTTGCTTGCGGGTGCTGGGAGCAGCTGGCCGTTCATTTGGTGTGCAGCAGGAAGCTCCGCGGGCTTTCTCACAGGGAGGGAATGTGATCCAATTCTCATTTTCAGGAGCACGCGCTTGCTGTTTCTTCCTGCAGAGAAGATGGGGCCAAGAAGAAAAGGGGAAGGCTTAGCTCTGGAGAGAGGAGCTGTGAGAATTGCACAGCTTCGAGAAGCATGTGCAGGTAATGATAGGGGTGGGGGTGAGAGAGAGGGGCGTGTCGGCACCGTCTCCTGGGTTTCTGGTTTTGCCGACAGGAGAAAAAGCGGAAGTGATGCAGGTGTGAAAGGAAGATGGACATCTCACTTCTTGGCATGAGAAGTTGGAGATGTTTCTGAATCTTCCAAGTGACATATCAAGTGAGAAGGCAGATATATTCGTCTGCGGTTCAGAAGAGAGGTCAGGGCTAGAAATGGAGGCTGCAGGGCGTGGCGCGGGGTTGGGGGCCTGGGAAGGCATGAGAAGAGCTGGGATCCTCTTGGTGAAAAGAGAAAGGGGCCTGGGATCCCTGAGGCACCCCAATGTTTAGAAGAAGAAGAGCCGGCAAAGGAGAAAAACAAGGGGAGGGTAGGACTACAGAAGCCGAAAGAAGGGACTGTTTCAAAAATTTCTACTTCTGACAACCACCGGAAGCACCCTTTTTACTTTAGGACCTGTGGGGCTCCTCTTTATCATGGTCTCCCTTAGCCCATCTTTGCTACACTTACGCTAATAGAAAGATGATGAAGATGGGGGAAAGATACAGCACATACATACCTATATGCCTTCGCTCCCTTTAATATTTTCACAGAAGGCACTCGACATTGAAGGAGTGTGTAAAAAAATGAATGGGTCACTTTCGAATGAGTGAATGAACATCTTCATTCCCTTCCCTTATTGCTTAGGAAATAGATCTTGAACCTTCCAGAATTTTCTTCAACAAAATGGCAGCCAGTGAAGGGAGAGGCTCCTGGAACAAATCTAACATGTATTGGTGCTTCCCAGCCTGAGATGGGTGCCCTCCCTTCGGATCCTAGTCAAGCACACTGGGCTCAGGAGCCTGGGGGTGGGCTCAGGAGCCGGGGCCTGTGCTCAGCTCACCAGGATGATGGGTGCCGTGTGTTATTCTGAATACCTGGAGGGAAATCATGGGGCTCCCGTAATTCATACTAGTGACATTTCTCATTCCTAGTAAATAACCTTGTGTTTCGACCTGTAACAGTGTGAAATGCTAACAAAGCCATGAGGAAATTAAAATCCGTTGATGTGGCTCAGAGGCTGCCCACGCGTATCCTGTCGAGGTGACAAGAGGTCTGCTAGATCCTAGGAAGAAACAAAGGAAGAAAAAGGTCACCAAGGAAGTAGCCATGTGGTGAAATGCCAAAGCACAAGAGTTTATCTAGACCAAAGAGGTGCCCTTTACATAAAAGAATTCCAAGCCAAGGGTCACTAGCAGGTCTGAGAAGCAACTAAAACAAGTAAAATGGAAACTGATGATTAAAAGAAGACCTGGAACAAAATCTGCTGTGTAGCAGTAGTTTCCCTTTACATAGCACTTTAAAATTTTCAAAATGCTTTTTCATATGTATTACCTTATTTTAATTTTCTAGAAACCTGACAAGGTAGGTCTGACAGGGATTAGGGTTTTCATTTGGCAGATGGACCGAGTGAGAAAGGCTCAGAGAAATTAAACGACTTGCCTAAGGTCACACAGAAACCTGGTCAGGTGGTGGTCAGGACCTGGGTCTCCTGAGCACTGCTCGTTAATTACTGTAGCACAATACCTTTCAGAAGAATATCGGGTCACAAAATGAGATCAAGAGTAGTCCTCACTGATTCCATAAAGAACGTCTTTCCCTGCAGTTGTCAGACTCATGGCTGGTACATGTCTGTGTCTAGCAACATTAGAAATCTATTGAAACAGAAACTCTCAGTTGAGACATAGGATTCCGAAATAGGTGTCGTATGGAAAGCTTGTGTTTTCCAAAGCAAAGTCATGACTATTGCTACTGGAAAGCATGAAGTAAGGCAGCCTCAGTATCGATTTGCTGCTACGTTCTGTTGCTTTCCATTCCTAGGAAAGAAGAGGGGCAGGCAGCCAGGCGGCTCTGCAGAGTGGCTCCCTGGGATCTGTGAAGCTGGACAGAGTGGACGATGCTTCATCTGCCTCAGATTGTTCCGTCCCCTCTCTCTGTTCCTTTCACAGGAGAGTTAACACTGAATCTTCAGAAAACCAGCCTAACTGCTGCCCCACCAGGCCAGGCCTGGGTGTGACTAGAAAGTGAGCAAGAGGAAGAGATCAAGGCCCTGCTGAGAACTGTGGCCGGCACAGGGCCCTAAGGGCTAAATTCTACAATCCAGAAGTTGGAGGGCAAAGAGTGAGTTTTGGGCACCACTCCCCTTTGGATCCCAACACTCCTGACATAGTCATGCCAATAGCACTCGTTGAAGATGTGCTAAATTGAATTATCCCAAATGGATATAAGAGGGACAAAGTGGAGAATGAGATTACTCAAAAAGACAACAGCTTCTCCTACAAATCCATAAGAAAAAGACAGACAATTCATAGAAAAACAGGCAGAATACCTGAATAGGCACTTCACACAACAGAATATCTGAATGACCCATAAGCAAATGAATAGGTGCTCATTGTAGGTATGAGGCCAATGCTAATTAAAACCACTTACTAAAGCTGAACATATCTAATTTCCACGACCCAGCAAAGCTACTCCAAGGTATATACCCACCATACATGCGTTCACTAAAATACACAAACTAGAATGTTCATAACGGCATTTCTATAATAATAACCCCACACTGGAAATTACCCCAATGCCCATCAACAGCAGATTAGATAAAGACTGGTATGTCCACACCGCTGAATATTGTATAGCAGTGAAAATGGACAAACCACAACAACATGATTGAGTCTTATCAATCTAAGGTTGAACAAAAGAAGCTGGACACAAGAGACCCTGCTGTGGGCTTACATTTATATAAAGTTCAAAGCGGGCAAAATGACTCCTGAGTGTGAGAAGCCAACATGGTCGGCCCTGCCGCAAGGGTAGCGACGATGGGGCCACATCCCGGAACAGTGGTCACGCTCCGTTTCTCCACCTGGTGCTGCTGGCAGGTGTGTGTTCAGTTTATGAACGTTCTCCGTACACTTACGATTTCTGCGTGTTTCTGAATGCATTTTATACTTCCATAGAAAATTTTTGAGCCAAAAGAAGAAGAAGAAGAAGAAGAAGAAGAAGAAGAAGAAGAAGAAGAAGAAGAAGAAGAAGAAGCAGCAGCAGCAGCAGCAGCAGCAGCGCATATCACCAGCATTCCTAGTTCTGCTGCTTCTGCGGTTGCTGTCATCCAACATGGCACAGCTGGGGAAGCAGAGAAGAAAAAGAAAATTTTTCTTTCCTTCCATTACTCCCCATAGCAATCCTGTCTTGGGAGACTTTCTCTTTTCCCTTCTCTTGTATTTACTTTTCGGCATAGATCTTAGCTCTTTCGGAAGGCCCGATCAGAGGGAAGCTTGGGGACTGACGTCGCGTTAGGAACCGGCATCCATGGCAGAAGCCCCGTCACCCTGCATTCTGAGTGGTAGATTAGGTCATAGGAGCAAGAGGAAGGTTTAAATACTGGAGGCCTTGCGTGGGACAATGAGGATGCTTAGAGCTGCTAGCATCAGGAGGGGTCAAATTTACATTTTCGACTGATATCTAGAGCAGCAGCTGTGTGGAGGGTGAAGAGGGACAAAATTAGAGTCAGGATGTTAGTTTAGGAGCCTGTTTTAATGGTTCGAGGAAGAAATCATATTTGTCTTGAAAACGAGGCTTTATTGTTTCCTCCTAGTCTTTCTACCTTATCCATATATAAATGATAATCTAGTGGCAGATGCAGCTGCCAGGACAGGATGGAGAGGCGGATAGAGGCAAGCGGCTGGGGTCAGACAGGAAGAGGATGTAACTAGGGGAAGAGAAGAAGGCAGGCAGCAGTGGCCTGGGACTTAACCTAGCAAGGATACCATCAGGATACCCAGTTAGGAGCTTCAAGGAGTTTAGTTCCCTCTGCAATTACTAAAACCAGCTTTGATAATTAAATATCACATGTTGTTTTCCTGGAGAACTTTGGTCTTTATGCTTTAAGCACACATTGATTTATTTCCTCTTTTCTGGGCAAAGATTCCTACAGTGTAACTGCTCTGGCTAAAACTGTAACTGCTCTTTGTGCTCCAAGTCTCAGTAGTCTGCGTTTAGGAAGAGAATATGCTGGTTTCCTGCAACTGCAAAGACAGGCAAATAGAAGGTACAGAGAAGCCTGCCACGCCCACCCCCAGGTTGGGAGCCATCAGAAACCAGAGCTGGAACTTCATAAATAGAGGCAGGAGCAGAGGTGTCACACTCAGAAAAACTAAGCTTTTAGAAAACTGTGTTTAGATAACCTGACTCAGTAAATCCCATCAAGGTCAAAACCTGGACCTTGAAGGTGTGGCCGAATCAAACGGCCTTTATTCTCAATTGCCGGGGACAACTGGGGCCAATGGGGCGACAATGGGGGAGGCTGGGAGTGTGCTTTCTGAAGGCCCTGAGATCCCAGATTTGGGAAACTCCTCTGTGAAAAAGGAAACAGGAGGCCGGTCCTGGTGGGAGTCCCTGCGCTGATTCTGAAGGGATGCAGCTGACTTCTCTGCTTCTTCCAGGCACAGGAGTTCAGGAGGCTGTGAGAAGATTCCCATGCGGAGGCCGGAGAGATTTCCAGAGAGCCCCCGGCTGCACCTGGAATGGGGACAGCATCTCAGTCATATGTTGTTCTTTATGTATTTTAAAGACTCTCCTTCCTCCAGGCTCCTGGCTTTGGTGTAAATTGGCAGCAAAGACGTGTTTAATTAGCATGTGAGGAAAGGTCCGGCTGCCTCAGGTGAACACGCTCCACCTGCGGTGAGTGAAAACAGGAGTAGGACACCTCACTCAAGCCGTCCTGGTGATTCTGCAGCAGTGAGCCCGAGTGGTCCTGGGACGTCCCATCGCGGTCAGACTCAACTCCACACACACTCAAAATCTTCAGCAGCTTCTCCCTCCCTGTTGACGAGTGCTTCTACTGTGTGCCAGGCACTGTAATAGGCTCTAAGGTGCACACATGGTTAAGGTCCTCTTTTGCTTTTGCCTTCACAGAGCTAGTAGGGCGGACGAACAGACTCACTGAAATTAAGCTCTAACATGATGGATAGGCACTGTGATGGAGGTATTACAGAGCATATGGAAATACAATGAAGGCTGTGTTTGTTTTAATGGGAAGACTGGAGCTGGGCAGCCTAGCAGGGAAAACATCTTACGAACTCTTTATTGATTGAAATAATAAACTGATTAATTTTAAATTAAGAGGTAAGATTTGAGTTGAGTCTTGAAATATAGGCAGGAGTTCTCCAGCTCAAGAAGAGAATGGCGATTCTCTATATAGAAAACCCTAAAGACTCCACAAGAACACTACTAGAAACAATAAGCAAATACAGTAAAGTATCTGGATACAAAATCAATGTTCAAAAATCCATAGCGTTCCTACACTCTAACAACGAAGTGTCAGAAAAAGAAGTTGAAAAAATAATTCCTTTGTCAATTACAACAAAAAGAATAAAATACCTAGGAATAAATTTAATGAAACCTGTGAAGGACCTATATAATGAAAACTACAAGACCCTATTAAAAGAAATTGAAGAAGATGCAAAGAAATGGAAAGATATTCAGTGTTCTTGGAGTGCAAGAATCAACATAGTTAAAATGACCATATTACCTAAAGCATTATAAAGATTTAATGCAATCCCCATCAAAATCCCATCAGCATTTTTTAAAGAAATAGAACAAAAAATCATCATATTTGTATGGAAGCACAAAAGATCCCGAATTGCCAAAGCTATCCTGAGAAAAAAGAACAAGTCTGAAAGCATCACTCTGCCCGACTTCAGATTATACTACAAAACGACAGTAATCAAAACAGCATGGTATTGTCAGGAAAACAGACACACGGACCAGTGAAACAGAATCGAGAGTCCAGAAGTAAACCCATATTTATATGGGCAAATAGTTTTTGACAAAAAAAGCCAAAAACATACAGTGGAGAAAGGAAAGCCTCTTCAATAAATTCGAAGGCCACCTGCAAAAGAATGAAACTAGATTGTTGTCTATTATCACACATCAAAATTAACTCAAAATGGATTAAGGAAGGACCTGAATATAAGACCTGAAACAATAAAATGCATAGAAGAAAACATAGGAACTAACAAAACTCAAAGACATTGGACTTAAAGAGGATTTTACGAATTTGACCTCAAACGCACGGAAAGTAAAAGCAAAAATAAATAAATGAGACTACATCAAACTAAAAAGCTTCTGCTCAGCAAAAGAAACTACCAACAAGGTAAAGAGACAACCAACCGAATGAGAAAATATATTTACAAGCAACACCTCCGATAAGGGCCTAATATCCAAAATATACAAAGAACTCATATGACTCAATAACAAAAAAATGGGCAGAAGACCTGAACAGACACTTCTCCCCAGAGGACATACAAATGGTCAACAAATATATGAAAAGATGCTCGACATCACTAGCTATTAGGGAAATGCAAATCAAAACCACAATGAGATACCATCTCACACCTGTTAGAATAGCTACAATCAACAGGACAAGCAATAACAAATGTTGGAGAGGATGTGGTGAAATAGGAAACCTCATACACTGTTGGTGGGACTGCAAATTGGTACAGCCACTATGGAAAACAGTAAGGAGATTCCTCAAAAAACTAAGAATTGATCTACCATATGATCCAGCAATCCCTCTACTGGGTATTTACCCCAAAGACTTGAAAACTCATGTCTGTAAAGATATTTGAACACCAATGTTCATAGCAGCATTATTCACAGTGGCCAGGACACGGAAGCAACCGAAGTGCACTACAATAGTTGATTGGCTAAAGAAGCTGTGGTACATATATACAATGCAATATTACTCAGCCATAAGAAGAGATGAAATACTGCCATTTGTGACAACATGGATGGACCTCGAGATAATCATGCTAAGCAGAACAAGCAAGACTAAAAAAGTTGAAAATCACATGATATCACTTATATGTGGGATAGAAACCTAAAAGCAACAAATGAGCAGGACAAACAAACAGAGACTCATGGACATGGACTATAGACTAGTGGTTACCAGAAGACTATAGAGTAGTGGTTACTAGTGGGGTAGGGGAAGAGGGGGAAGGTAGTTGGGGTAAAGGGGGTCAAGTATAGGGGAGTAGCGGGAGGGTGAAGTGGGTAAAGGGATCAAATATATGGTAGCTGAAGGAAACTGGACTTTGGGTGGTGAACACACAATAGAATATACAGATGTCAAAAGATAATGTACACCTGAAAATCATATGATTGCATTAACCAATGTTACCCTAATAAACTTAATAAATAAATAAATAAATAGATAAATAAATAAATATTTAAAAAATTTTAAAAAATTAAAAAAAAAAGAAGAAGAGAATGCCACCCTAAACAGGGGAAAGCTAAAATGTAAGGCAGTGCTTCCCAAATTGAATACACATGCTCAGGGACCCACTGTTGTGGTTCAAGACACACTCAAAGCCACAGCATAAGCATGGTGCCTGTGCCAAGGATGTTAATTTTGCTTACATATTTAGGTAGAATAAGCTATATTAGAATAAATTAAAGGCATTTTTTAAAATTAAAATAGGCATGAATGTTATACACTAGAAGGCTAAATGGGCATAAATTTTTTAAATGAAGCATCAGCCCTCAAAGAAATACTGTGTGTCTGGGGTACTGTCTTCTGCTATAAACAGGGATTTGGGGGCCTTGATCTCTCTCATCTGTCATTCAGGGCTCTCTGGAGGAAAAGAAGAGAAGCCTGGTGTGAGGCAGACTGGGGACAGATGGGGGACGGCAGCAGGGACACGTCCTGAGGAGCTTCGCAGAACACGCGAGTGAGTTCGGCTGTACTTACAGGTGGTGGAGAGCCCTGGGCGTTTGTCTAAACAAAGTGGATGCGCTGCTGAATGCATCACGATCCTCACTCCACAGCCTTGCTGTCTGGGCAGCACATCTAACTCACAGTGCCGACCTGTCCCTCCCTGCTCAAAACCGTTAGTGGCTCCTTTTGACTGCTGAGTTAAGTCCAAACTGTATGCAATCCGCCGCTGCAATACAGAGAGTGGATTACAAAGCAAAAGGCTGGTGTAGGGAGATGGGTGAGGGCCCTGGTGGGGTGTCAGAGGCGCAGTGAAGGCGCACAGCAGGGCAAGGAGAGGTGGAGGGCATGTATGATCCTTCTTATTCCCTCACTTGCCATCACAAGCTCCACCTCTCTCACATATTTGCTCATTTTTCCTACAAAGACGTGCTTTGCTCATTCCATTCTTTTCACCTGGAATGTCCTCCCCTGGCCCCATCTCCCACTGTTGGAATGATGCCTGTTCTTCAAAGTCCAGCTAAGGTAATACCAGAGGCCTTACACTGAGCATCTGTGACGTATCCGGCCCCGTGCTGTGCACTTTGCACGATATCTAATCTCTCTCCCTGCAAGGTAAGTAGTAGTATCTCCATTTTGCAGATGAGGGGACTGAACATCGCATGTGAGCCCAGACTCCCAGCTGAGTGCATGCCTCTGCCCAACCTCAGGCTGCGGTCTGCCCCTTGCCTAGTCCGCACAGGGGAAGGTACCCCTGATGGCCTTTATCTGGGTTCCTCCTTCCAATCATCTCCCTCCACCAATCACCAAGTCTCCACCCCCACTGTCTTCTGTGATTAGGGCCTCCCACCCTCAGCCTTGAAGTCCATTCTCTGCCTTGCCCAGGTGGTGATTCTAAAAGGCAGAACTGGTAAGATCTTGTCCCTGCTTAAGTTTTTTTCAGTGCTCACCTCTTATTCAACCACAAGTACATACTGAGAGTCATCCATCACCAGTGCTGTGCTAGTCACCCATCTAGCCGCGGGGAATACTGCAGTAAACCAAACAAAGTCTGCCCTTGTTAAGTCCAAACTCTCAAGCGCTAGCTGCTCACGAGGCTCCCCAGCATCTAGGCCCGCTTTGCTATCTATCTGGCCTGTTTGTGCCCACCACCACCCGTGCCATTTTCTATGCAGTCATACTGAACCACCTGCGGTCTCATAGATACAGCTGGCTCTTTCTTGCCTCCGGGCCTCTGCATATGTCCTTCCCTCTGCATGGAGCTTCTTTGCCCTAGTCATCATGCTGCCACTTGACTGCTATCTCGTATTCTTGCTCCCTGTCTCAGCCTGAAGGTCACCTCCTTCAGAGAGCCTTTTTTAACCTCCAAAGGTATCAGGTGCTCTTACTAAAGCAGCTTGTGTTTTCTTGACTCTCCTCAAAGGCAGATAACATGTTTTATTTTATTTTATATATTTTCGTATGCCCAAGCGTAGTACTGTTTCTGAGGCCTCTATATTGTGTCTAGATTACATTAACAGTCCCCAACCTTTTTGGCGCCAGGGACAGGTGCTCCTATGAGAATCTGATGCCTGATGATCTGAGGTGGAGCTGAGATGGTGATGCTAGCACTAGGGAGTGGCTGCAAATACAGATAAAGCTTTGTTTGCTCTCCCACTGCTCACCTCCTGCTGTGTGGCCCGGTTCTGAACAGGCCACGGACAGGCACCAGTCTGCGGTGCCGGGGGTTGGGGACCCCTGACTTACATGAATAGTAGAAGTAACCAGTCCAGTCTGTGACATCATATGCCTCCCCCTTATAAACACCCAGAAGCAGCTTCTCCTGGATGCCTGAAGTTTCTGAAGAGCCAATCGGGGAATGGAAGGCAGCAGAGGGGCCGTGATAATGAATGCTGGGCTGCCATCCTGCTTCCCTCCTGATTCTCGTCTGCCCCCTGCCTCCAAACTGCAGTATGAATCCAACCCCTGAAGGCCTGGTTCATTTCAGCATCTGGAGATGGAAATGGAGTTTCCTTTTTTGCCAGGCCATTAAGATTCTATCAGCTTCTCATGGACTTTTCTCAGGAATTTGTGTTACTGAGGAAAGGTTTGGGGGCCTCTGAGCCTAGAAGCGTGTTCTAGGGGAAGGAAGGGAATGAGAGAGGGAGAGCAGCACCAAGTCAGATCGAGAAGCCAATGTCCTTCAGTTTTTTCATCCTGGTAAGCAATTTTCAGGTCTGCTGTATTTGGACACTTATCAGCAAGGTTATTTTAAAGCACATAAAATCTGGTGGGGTGGGGGTGGGGGGGAAACGGAAGGAGTCTGGTTTGGCAAGGACTGCTCCTGGGGATTAGCTTAGTCACTGCAGGGTCTGCAGCTGAGAGGGAGCTGGAGAAAGACAAGGTCGGAGAGGAAAAGCTTAGTGTGAGGGAAACCGTGGCTCGCACCTGCAGGCCTTCTCCCTCCTAGCTGGAGGATGCACAGGTTACACACCCAGGGACCTTCTCCTGCTTCCTTCTGGAACAGGCAGGATGGGGTAGCAGAGAGAGGAGCAGTAGGAAGCAGCTTACTTCACTATAAGAGAAAGGTGCTGACACCCAGCTTACTCCCAATCTCTCCCTATTCCAGGGCCTTACCAGCACCTGCAAGCCAGGTGGCTTCTCCCTGACCCAAGTGGCTGTCACTCAGAAGCAGGGAGTTCCTGGCCTTCTGCTTTATTCTCAACCTACACCCTGTATCATTCTGCCCCACCTACCTTGTACTCTTGTACCTGGTCACCCGGGAACCTGACCTCTGACCTCACGCTCTGTATCTGGCTTCGCTCTTGTCCAGTGTGTCTGACCCTTGATACTGCTCATCTGCTCCTGACCTTTTCTTCCCCCATTGAAGAGACTTTGCATTTGTGTCCCAGACCATATGCTTTAGAATACAAGGAATATACCAGAGGCTCCTGGAGAAGCGGTCGTCTGGGCCAGGCGCCCTGGGCATGAATGCTACCTCCAAGGTTTACCCGCTATGAGTGGATCACCATGGTGAGTTACAGAGCTTCCCCAGCCTTGGCTTCTTTATTTGTAAAATGGGGATCATAATAGCACCATCGTCATAAGACCGCTGAGAGAATTCACTGAGCTGGTTTACATGTAAATGCATAGCAAAACACCTGACCCATAGTAAGAATTCAACAAATGTCAGATAAAATAAGAAATTCAGCCCCCAGGGCACTACTGAACTTCATGAGTGAGAAATAGATGCCTACCACCCATATCCCCCCTCCCCCCAAATACAAAATAAGAATGTTTAGAATAATGGTGCCTTACTCTGCCCTGGATACCTGGGTTTAGAAAAAGGAACTTAGCTCCAGGGAGAGTCATGGATTGAGTTAATGTGGCATGGTTGAAGAGTAAGCAGGGGTCTGTGGGTCAGAGGTCCATGGGCCAGGGTTTTGAGGAGCAGGGGTTCACATTTATTGGGCAGAGGTTGAGGAGGAAGAGTCTGTAGGCTGGAGTCTGTGACACAGAGGTCTAAAGAGTAGGGTCCATGCCTCCCGAAGGAACCCAGAGCGTGAAGGAGTACAGAATGAGCAGCACATCCATGCCACCCAGGGCTGCAAGGCTGCATGAGGGCTAGGAGCCAGCTGACCATTACATACCTGAGAAAGCCGGCAAAATCATAGAGGCTGAGCAAGCAGCAGTTTTCAGATATTTTGTGATGCGCATCTTGCAAAGCCCAGGTAGACAGGGCGTTTTCAGTGGCACCTACTAGGGTCAAGCAGGCCCAGGTACTGTCTCTTCCCTTTTACTGAAGTTCAGACTTGGATCTGGGGCAGCAAATTCAGATTCTGTAGATCCATGACCTGCCTGCCCTTTCTGAGATTGCTGTCTTTCCCTTGACCTCTAAGCTCAGCAATGGTGGGAATTCCATAGGTCTCCAGGGAGGGCAGGTTTGCTCATCCCACAGAGGCACAATCATTAGTGTCACCTCAGTAAACCGAAAACAGCTGCCGACTCAGGCTGACGCTGCTAAGGAGTGCTGCCTCCTGGCCTCTGGGTAACCTCCCCTGGGAGTTCCGAGTAGTGGGATGAAAACATGAAGATGGACAGCACAGCAAAGGGCCCCACTCTGACAGCGGCCTGTTCCTACCAGGCACTGGACGGTGAGCGTACCAGGATGAGGATACTAGTTGGGATAAAGGATCAGCTGCTCTCACAAAGACACCAAGGACAGTGGCTTAAACAAGATGGTTCTTTCTCTCACCCCGACAGTCTGAGACCAACGTGGAAGCCCCACAGTACTAGGGACTCAGCCTCCTCTCCTATTGCTCCACTAACTCTAGGGTGTTCTACTCACCCCCATGGCCAAATAGGGCTTCCCATCCCGTCCACACTCCAGCCAGTGGGAGGAAGGAATGGGAAGTGCAGAGCTCCTCCCGGTGAGCTGTACCCATCACTGCGCTGGTATCTCTTCTATCTCTTCAGATAGAACTTAGTTATGTGAGCCTTCAAGAAAGCCTGAAAGACATTGTTTTTATTAGTGGCAGTTAGGTTCCCAGCTATAACTCAGAGGCTCTATGAAGGAGAAAATAGATGTGGGAAAAATTGACCATCTCTGTGACAATGACCAGTTCATAGCCCAGCCCACGAGGACCGCACAGGTACAAAGACAGACAAACCAATACAATGCAATACGTAATAAAAGAAGCACCATTCAACATTTACTCAAAGAACATTTGTTAGGGGCTACAGGCATCGAGGAAATAGAAGTAAAATTACTATCCTTTCTCTCATCAGGCTCACAGTCATGGGGGAGAAAAAAAAATCATCTCACGTGCTTTGTGATATAAAGGAGACATTTGTTTATTCGTTAATGCATATTCATCGCTCCCCTGCTACATAGGGTCAATGCCCTAGCTCTAGGGATACTGTGACAAAGGACACAAGCCCTGCCCCCAAGCTGCTGACTTATTAGAAGGGGAGACAGACGCCTGATGGGCTAACTGCAATGTGTGTGGTCAGTCCTGTGATTGCGATAAGCACAGGGACCCCTACATGGCCTGGAGGTCTCTGCAGGACCAAAGAGCTTTCCCAATGCTTTGGCACCTAGTGAGACCCAGAACCGTGGCCCGACCCAGGTTAGGAGCAGCCCCTAAATGACTGGAATTGAGTTTCTCACAAACCCAGCTGAGAAGATCAAAGTTGAATTTAAATTGATTTGTAAAAGAATACGGAAATAAACACTGGTTTATGCACGAAGATTCACTTCCACCACACAGAGTTCGGCTCCAGGAAACTGTGACTCCGGAGGCAGAACTTGGGGGGATCCTCCAAGGTGGGAGGTGGGTGTAGAGTGTTCCGAGGATAAACAGTGGCTCCTTGGCCTCCCATGTATCCCAAAACTCCACAATCAATTCCTGTCAGCCAAGGTTTTGATGGCTATTGGGTAGTGGTAAGGTTAAGGCTGTGAGTCCTGAGTGGTCCGTCTCCTTTTGAAGTTCCCCTAAGGACAAAGTCCACAGCACCCCAGATGACCTGTTCTGAGTTTTATTATCTCAATGGCCAAAAATATGCTTTGTCCCACCAAAATCATTATTACTTGAATTAAAATCTATTTTCTCTTATGTAGGCTTTGAAGGGCTAGGGCAACAATGGTTTATCACCCTAAATTGTGAGAAAATGCTTTCTAAGGTGTAAAGACTCATAAAAATAAAAAGGGGTTTATTTTTATCATGTGTCAAAATCATGTAGCAGGTGAGGTAGAAACTAAACTTTATTGAATAACCAGTCTTTGCCAGGAACTGTGCTCAGCACATTACATACATTATCTACATGTCAACCTATCATGGCTCTGCCAAGTAAGCATTATTTTACTCATTTTGCAGAGAGGTCAAATAACTTGCCCGTAGTCACATGGCTACTTTGTGACAGAGCCAGAACTAGAACCCAAGTCTGTGTGACTCTTCACCCTTCTGCAACCCTAGAATATTTTAATTAAGTTGTCTATAACCTTTTCTTCTTTAGGCTGAACAACTCCAGCTCTTTTAACTTTTACTCTTGTTATGATGGGCACTTCATCTTATAGAATATCTGATAGTTTTTTAAGAAGATCAAGAACTGTTCTTGGTGGATACAAATTGGTGGAGTTTTCTTAGGGGCTTAGTATGTTATAACCTCTGATATTTTACACAAATCTTAGGATCTCATCAGTATTGGGGTCTTAAAACAATTGTGGCCCATTTAAGCCAGTAGGGTCACATGAGAGGGACCTAAACCAAGAGTGAAGACACACATCACTAATATGAATTTTATTGTGTTGTGATAAAAAGTGGTTAAGTATCCTTTGAAAGATTTAAGATGATATTAACAGAGTTACATGAGGACAGTAGACAGCAGTTGAGAAGGATGTTTATCCACCCCTCACTCTATTCATCCACCCAAATATTAGAGTGTCACTATGTTGGAAGTAGGTGCTAGACCCTTTGGAAAACACGAAGTGTGTGTGTGTGTGTGTGTGTGTGTGTGTGTGTGTGTGTGTGTGTGTGTGTGTTACATTTGGAGAGGGAGAATTATCACATACATTTGTTGTACATGGTTAATTTTGCCTCCTCACCCTGATTAGGCCAACTTTATCCTGTGCTTTTTATTTGTCTAATCATGAGAAAAACATCAGACAAATTCCAATAAAGGGGCATCCTACAATAGACCACCGCTCCTCAAAACTGTTAAGGCCACCTAAAGTTTAGAAAGTCTTAGAAATTGTCACAGCCAAGAGGAGCCTAGGAGACATAACAACTAAAAATAACATGGTATCTTGCATAGATTCAGGAACAGGAAAAGGACATTGGGTTAAAAGAACTAAGGCAACCTGAATAAACCATGGATTTCAGTTAATAATAATGTTGTTTTTTTTAATTACTTACCAGTTCCAGTGAGGTAATATTGTCATTCCTAATCACAGATGGGGGCCTGAGGGTTGAGATAAAGAGATACACCAAGGTCAAGGTAGGGTAGCAAATATTCATGAGCCCCATAAAGAGGCCTCAGCCCTCCTTGGCCTCCAGCTGTTATTTTGGCCTTAGATCCGTCATCTCTCAGAGGAGCACCTGATCATGAACCCTCTTGGTCAGGGAGAATCTAGGGTCCTTGACCAGAATATAGTCTCCCGAAGAATGCAAGCCCAACCTAGACCAATAGTTTTAAGCCATTTCTTAAGACAAGCCCTTCATCTCTCATTCACCACCTTTCAAATGGACATAGATTTTACTTGGCAAGATTTAAAAACAATTCCTCCTTCCTCGTTAAGCTCTCCCCTTAATCACCAGAGGGAGAAATGCCGTTATTGGAAGCAACCTCTCTGCAGCACACTTCCCTCTGTTTGGCAAATTATAAGCATTTGGATGAAACTCTTCTGTGGTCCCAATCAATAGCTCAAGCCATAATTATTCAGCAGGCTTGAAGTTTTCTCTGCTGACAGCTGTCTGTGTGTGCTGCTCTGTAATTGTTTCATATGCTTATGAGGCTTGTCTCTTCCCGTGTTTGGGGTCTGCGGCAGATTCATCTACAGCATCCTTGGGGCATGGACTTGCCCACATTTAAATCCTTTCAGGCCACCCCATGTCTCCAGGGGAGACATTAACCACCATTAGATGTTAGGTAGGGCTCTTTATTTTCTTACTTTTATCTACCTGATGCAGAACCAAGCAATACTTTTGGAAGATTGAAAAAAAAAAAAAAAAACACCTTCTTAATGAGATAATTGTGTGATATCAGATATCAGGCTTTAGATTGTGGATACTGATTATGTGCCGAGGAGCAGTAAACAATTAAATCTTATTAGCTTATATATGTCACTAGTTTCAGAATTAACTGACAATTTAGATGGGACATGGATTGTTTCTCAAGCAGATTTTTTCCTAAAGGATAGTGCAACTTAACATTATAAACAAAACTGCAGGGGTGAATGTTTAAGGTATTTCAGAAGATTAACTTCTTTCAACATCATCTATCGGTCTTTTAAAAGTGCCCACTCACACACAAACAGCTGATTTATTTGTTCCAGATTCTTCTAGAGTCTAATAGTTGAGATAGCAAACTCCAGGTTTGACTCTGTTTCACTAGGCAGTTTGCTTAGCTTTCTTTCTTATTTGGTTTTGTTTTGTTTTTTTCTGTAAAATAGGAATAAGTCTTGTTGACTTCACAGGGGTACTGTAAAAATAAATGAAATAAAAGATATGACAATGACTTTTAAGTATGAAAAAAACTATGTCAGTTAATTATTTCACACATTAAAGAGAATATTTTAAACACCTTTGGTACTTTCTTTTATTTGTTTGTTTGTTTTGTTTTTGTTTTTTTTTTTTTTTGCTATTTAGACTTACTTGATGCTCTTGAAAGTGATCAAACTAATTCTTTTAAGATTCGGTTCAACTAAGTTTGGCTCTATTCCAGCTCATGAACAATTAAATCTAAAAAGATTGTCTTTTTACATGAAAGGGAACATAAAACCATTAATCTCTATGTGCACCAAACCCGGGTAGCTCATACCAATTACACTGAAGTATTATCAGAGACTACGTTAAATCAAAGGCATCGAGACTCTTCCAGGGCGTCCTATAAGTGATATCATGAACGATTGCCCATTGGGTTCAATGATGAGAAGCACCCAAAATCAGAGTGCTCTTTTTAAGAGGATCTAGTCATTCTTCTGTAGGAGAATGCAGTCTGAAGAACAAGCAAGGCACAAGCCCCCTCAACCATGGAATCTCTTTCTAATCCTTTGAAAGTGTCTGGGATTCACCTCCGTCACTAACTCTCTCACATGGTTTTTAATAAATGCCCACATGCTCATGGGCCTGTAAAAGGCAAGTTGCCCAGAAACCTAAACTGGTTAGACCATTGGGTGACGACATTGGGTGCTGATCTGAGCCCCTCACTAAGTGCTGAACATACACTTTACCACGCCCTTGGAAGAGTCACATCAGCGCACCTTGACATTGTCCTTTTGTTTCCTGAAGAACTGAACCACCTCGGGTAGAGTTCAAGAAGAACTCTTGTTGTACCAAAAGTGTTCCAGAAGCCTTCCAGCGTCTGTGTGGGAAGACCACGTCCAAGTCTGCAGAGATCATTCTCCATCGTTGTTATTCCGTTTCCATATTCTAAGGTTCAACCTCCATCTGCCACCACCCATTCA
Organism: Pteropus vampyrus; assembly: GCF_000151845.1. NCBI lineage: Eukaryota > Metazoa > Chordata > Mammalia > Chiroptera > Pteropodidae > Pteropus > Pteropus vampyrus. The sequence continues at coordinate 3,206,058 of NW_011888796.1, forward strand.
TCACATTTTTAAAAATTCAACGTGAACAATATGGCATGTATTCTCTGAGTCTCTCTTTCCTTAGGTCACAGGAGAAATTAAAGAAAATCGATCAAAAGTCTCTGGAAATATAGAGTGGATTGGGAAAAACTGTCTCTTTAAATAAAAGAGAACAAGAAAATTGATGGTTCCAATCGGAGCACGAGCCATATTTTATCCTGGAAAAATTATTAGAAAGAAAGGGACATATATTTCTGTTGACACTGTATATTAAGTGAACTTTCTAAACCCTATTTGTCAATATTAAATAAATATGCTCAGAGTTTCCTACCGTGTCCTGTATTTCTTCTGGTTTTAAATCAAAGGGATTAAGACTCCTAATTAAGACACTGGAGGACGGCCCGATCAGTTTTGCCAGTGCAAATTAGTTCAGAGGCCCAGAGCTGCTCCTTTCTGTTTGCTGGTATGGGAGGTTTGTTTGATTTAACATGATTGAGAAAATGAAATATCCCTAAGACAAAGAACCAACATTGCACTTCTGGAGAGTGGCTGAAGGGAAATTGGAAACTAATGCACATTAGCAGTGGGTCCAAAACACAACTAGAGGAGAAATGCTATTTGAAAGAAAAGCGATGTGACTGGACTAATTCTTTGAAATAGATTGTACCTTTTTATTTTTTAATTTTTTCTAAAGGAACATAAATGAAATAGAATTTCAATTGTCTAACAAGAGCCCATGAACTGGAGACATTAGCTTTCCTTGCTTTAGTACATGCCAAGTTTTTATATGGATTATCTTGTTAATATTCACAACACTTCTATGAAATAGTTATTATCACCTCTATTTTACAGATAAAGAATCTCATTCTCCAAAGGTAGATACTGACCTAAAGCCAAGTATTCTCTTGGTTGTTATTTCTGATTCCATCAACTCTTAGGCATGTGGTAAGTCTGAAGAGAAGAACAATCTTGGTCAAAGATAGTACAGGCTTGTCCAGTTTTGGTGTTGCATTTGGTTGGGTTGGATTGGGTTGGGTTTCTCTTCAGTGGGTCCAGTCGGGTCAGGATGATTCTCCAGGAGTAATTGAAAAATGAGCAAGATACAAAGCTACTCAAGTGTCATCAGCTGAAGTCAGACAACATATACAGTCCAAGGTGCCTTTCTCTCATCTCGGTTTAGTCTTGCCTTCTCCGTTAGAACTTATTTTCTCTCTTCCATGTCTCCTGGGCTGCACAATTCTTCATCTACTTATTCAAGAATGGGAGAGGAGACTGAAAAGATAAAATGCCAACTGTACTTCTTATAGTTCTGAAAGACAGGCAGGCCACAAGGGTATAAGTCTCACGTATGCTGGGGGACCTTGACAGTGACATTCTGTGAAAGGGTTAATTGCAGAGGGGAAAGCACAACTTTTTTCTTTTCTTTATTTTTTGTAAGTTTACAATTCAGTAGTTTTTAGTATATTCACAGTTTGTGTAACCATTACCACTAATTCAAAAAAATTTTCATCACCCCAAAAAGAGACCCTGTACTCATTAGCACTCTCCCGCCTCCCTGCTCCTGGCAACCACTAATCTACTTTCTGTCTCTATGGATTTGCCTATTCTGGACACTTTATTTAAATGGAATCATATATAGTCTCTTGTGTCTGGCTTCTTTCACTTTATATAATACTTTCAAGGTTCATTTATATTGTAGAATATATCAGTACTTCATCCTTTTTTATGGCCTTATAATATTCCATTTTATTTACTATTTATCAGTTGATGGACATGAAATTGTTTCTATTCTTCGGCTAATATGAATAATGCTGCTCTGAATAAATATTTGTATGGATGTATATTTTCATTTCTCTTGGATATTTATCTAGGAGTAGAATTGTTGGGACATACATTAACTGTACATTTAACTTTTGGGGGCATTGCCAAACTGTTTTCCAAAGTGGCTGCACCAGCAACGTCTTAGGCTTCCAATTTCTCCACATCCTAGCAGATATTTGTTTGTCCATCTTTTTAATGATAGCCATCCTAATGGGTATAAAGTGGTATTAATTGTGGTTCTGATTTGCATTTTCCTAATAACTAATGATATTAATCATCTTTTCATGTGAAAGCTCTATTTTTATAATAACTTTTTCCTTAATACACAAAAAATATATAGTAACTGGAGAAAAATTAAAAAGGCAATAAAAATCATCATTAATTTTATAACCCATAATTATTAATAATACTTTTGTATATTTTTTCAGATTTTTTCTAAGAAAGAATATGATAATCGTGCCATATGCGCTATTTTCTAACTTGCTTTGTTTCATTTAACACACATTATGAACATGTTTTCATGTTAATACCTATTTTCTAAAACATCATTTTTAATGGCTGCATACTATTCCTCTGATTTATTTACCCAATCCAATATTTTGGAGGGTCTAGATTGTTTCAAATTTTGTGCTAAGATAATTTGGCAAACAACATCCTTGTAGTCAAATCTTTGTAAAAATTAGTTGTTCATTCTTTAGTATAAATTTCGAAAGTGGAATTTCTAAGTCATGCAGTGTGTAAAATACCAGTGCCAAATTGTGTATCAACAATTGCCAAACTCTGCGCTTTGTTGAGTCCTCCTTTCTGATTGCACTTCAAACTTGAGACTGAAGATGTGGCCAGATATCTCAGTTGGTTAGAGAACAGAAATAACAACAGGACTGTGGGTTTGCTCTCTGCCTGATAAGCCTTGACTACGCCTTTCCAGCCAATTTACTAATGTCCGCCATTGAGTGTGGACAGGAGGGAATGTGGCCATATTATACATTTTCTTCAGGTCTCACTCACATCACTTCCTGGGAGAGGCCCGACCGCCTGCTAAGACAAGCCAGTGGGCCTTTGTTAACCTTGGCCATGAGCCAGAAGCTCTGTAAGGGAAGACACAGTGTCTAACTTCCTCAACCCTGTGTCCCTAGCACCTACACAGCACCCAAAAGATGCATGTGTGCCGAATAAAATAATGAATTAATACTATTGAGAGGAAACAGCCAAAGGAAGCCTTTGTAATGTTGGGCTGTACACAAAGGGAGGCACAGCTATTACTGGTGAGTGTAAATTGAGACGATATAATGACCCAGCATTTCTCTGCTCGCTGAGAAGAAAAGAGAGTGTGGACCGCGTGTCTTGCGAACATTTTTGCTTTCAGCCCTCACTGCAATGATACCTCTAGAACAGGTCTTATCCCCATTTTAGAGATGGGAACATTGAGAGCAAGGAAATCTTATTGCTCTCCATAAAACCTCACACCCATAAAAAAGAAAAGTCAGTATCCCATACCAGATCTGTCTGCCTACAGAGCATATCCTTCTTCGTTACATAATTACATTTCATTTATTCCGGAAAGCTGAGAACCAAATCTACCCCTGTGTCCGAGCAAAGCACTAGGGCCTTTTACATGGCTCCAAGTGTGACCAACATTGTCCTGAAATAATGTTATGTCTCATTATATCACCATGGAGATGCCAAAATAGAGATGGCCTGATCAGTCTCTTTGCCCTTGGGGGCCAGTTCTGCTTATCCTTCTGTCAGAGGGGCACTTATTTAGGACACAGGTCATGGTGACTCCCAAGTGTTGATGGCATAAGTAATGCACAGGCTGCATGGCCTCCCCACTAGCTCTCAGGAAAGCTATGTATCTGCTAGCTAATTTTGAGAGCTGGTTCCCTTTCATGTAGATTTGTGGCTCTCTTGTGCCCTGTAGGCACATTTAAACAATGAAAGGAGATTAACCACTCAGCCAAAGAGACATTTTTAATGTCACAACCATAGCATTGACTTTTTCTACTTCAAACATTCAGTTGGCATAAGTTAATACAGTGCCACCGTGTATATCAGAAATATTCTTTCTCACACTTCAGTGGTATCTGCCAGAGGAGGTCACTTCCAGGACCTATCTAACTGCAAAATCATAGAGTGAGTCTAAGCCTGGCAGAGACAGCCCAAACCGGCCCACTGTGGAATCAGGTACTGCATCATCTCCTTTTAGATGGAGGTGAATGGTTTCTGCCCAATGGCAAACCAAAGAGTGAACTTGACCAAAATGCTATTGGACCTGAGGTGGGCCATCACTCAGAATCTGGAGGATCAAGAGGCCTCCCCAAGAAGACTGTGAGGCCTGGCTGGCTTTCTCTTTGAGTTGCAGGGTCCATGATTACACAATAGAGCCACAATTACACTTTTAAATTTTGGGGTATGTACACTAAGCTACTGTACTGATGGATTTTCAAGGGGTCATGAGGACTGGAAGGGAAAATTGCAGAGATCTGCCAAATATCTTTCCCTAATATTATAAGTGCTTAGTAGTTATGCCAACCTCAGGATCCTAAAATGCTAGGTCTCCTCTTTAAGAAAGGGAAAAGGGGGTGGGAGGAATTAATTGAGAAGTTTAAAATAAAACATGTTTTTTAATGGACTGATTTTCTGTTGCCACTAGTCCATTCAATAAAATGCATTTCAATAAGCCATTACCCATAAGCGCTCATAGATAACAATTACAGCGATGACAACATAAATCTCCCTGATACAGGCGAAGGAGCAGTCAGCTGGGGAAAACGTAGGGAACTGATGATGAACCCTTTAGAGCGCTTGCAATTAATGAAAGAGAAATTATTCTTATTTATCTTTAGGATTTAGAGATACACAGAGAAGCACCATCTTGGCTCAGAGGTCTCCAAACTTTTTGATTATTTATTTCATCAGTAACATTTTTTAAGAACACATCCCCAATGCGTTATATATAATATAGATGTCCTACAATACTCGTTTCTGATGTTTATTTTAAAACATATATAAGAAATTGAAATTAACACAGAATCAGATGACGATCAATAGAGAGATTATAATACTTTCTTTATTCATCTCAAAGGGTCATCTAGGTACATATTATTTTAGAGACTTCTGCTCTAAATCTCATGGAGTCTATATTAGTTTGCTAGGGCTGCCATAATAAGATACCACAGACTAGTTAACTTAGACAACAGAAATTTATTTTCTTGCAGTTCTGGCAGCTGAAAGTCCAAGGTCAAGGTATCAGCAGGGCTGATTTCTTCTGAGGCCTCCCTCCTCGGCTTGCAGATGTTCACTTTCTTGCTCCCTTTTCACATGGTGGTCCCTCTGTGCAAGCGCACCGCTGCTGTCTCTCCGTGTGTCCAAACTTCCTCTCTGCATAAGAACACCGATTAGATTGGACTAGTGCCCACCTAACGGCCTCATTTTCACTTAGTCACCTCTTTAAAGGTTCTAGCTCCAAATACAGACACATTCTCAGTCACTAGGGGTTAGGGCTTCACATACGGATTTTGGGGGACACAATTTAGCCCATAACAATGTCTTCCAGATAATAATCCAATGGCCTCCACAGGAAACAGGAAAGCCTGATGTCTGACACTGGGACCAAGAAGAGGGATTTGGGGGGCTATTGTCAAGCCATTAGCAGACCACATGCATTCCAGCCCCCTGAGGGATAACATTGCCCAGATGATAACTGTAGAATCACCTTTCCCAGAAACCAAGGTCGATCCCTTTAACAGGTAATGTCAGGCCACTGGCTGACTTCCCAGAAATAACAGATCACTTGCTCCCCAATCTCACAAAGAGGAAATGCAAGGGCACTCTCAAGGCTTTGGACAGTGCTGGACTGTTTTCCCCAGACTCTCCCAGTTATGGAAGCACCAGCCAGGACACCAGAGAATCTGGTATTGAAGATCCAGTGATGAATCTAGTCCAAAAAACTCCTTCCAACATGGTGACAAGGTAGGGGCCATGTGCAAGGCTGGCCCTTGGCAATACTATTCACTCTTTTCCCTCCTTGAACATCTTCTGCTCTCAGGTCTTTCAGGGCTATCACTAGCTCATTTGACTCCCTAATTCATATCCCTGGGGTTATTCTTATTTTTCTTAAGAAGCTCAAGTTAAGTGAGAGGGGGCAATCCAAAGGAATGAATCTCTAATATTGGAATTTGGGACATTGGAATTCTAGGTTAGGAAAATATTTGAGGGGTAGCAGAACCTTTCTTGGTCTTTCAAATCACCCCTTGGAGAGATACTCATTCTGGCTATTCTTATTATTAAAAAGCTACTGCTTCTCCTATAGAACAGCTCTTGTCCTCTGCTTCCAAAAGGGACTTTAGTGAGAAAGGTTAGGATCTGATGCCAAGTAATACCGATTTCAAGCTACGAGGAAAGTTGGAGTAGTGACCTCCTCAAGTGTGGCAAGGAAACAGATAAAGGGAAGGTAGGGTTTTGTAGAGATCAAGACCAGGTGTCTTGAATTCTGCTTCCTAAGTGCAACCCTTGGGTCAGTCACTTTCTTCCTGGCTGTTTACTCTATGACTCAGTTTCCTCATTTTAATATTGAGATAATTTTAATGTCTGTCTCACTACACTTTAAGAGTTTTAAATGAGATAATACCAGTAAAGTGGTTGGCACAGTACCTGACATATAATAAGCAACCAACGAATGTTAGCTGCTGTCTTTAATAAGGGCTTGTCAAGTTAGGGGACCTAAAATCAGACAAGTACACAGCAAGCAACTCCACCTTCAAAATTGATGGAGACCAGTGGGAAGAAGGACCTCAGATAATGATTATTTCCTACCATAAAATTATACATATGCGCAGAGAGTATTTTGAAATACTTAATACAGGATAGTGGAGGCTTTTGGGGGTAAGATGAGGACAAGCTTTAACAGGCAAATGCCTATTTTGACTTCCTGGCAATACTGTGAACGGATGAGGTGAACTCTGTTTGAGGACTGTAGCATTGGGAGGTGATGGTGATAATGAGAGGGAAAATTGGCCAGGAAAATTTTCACCTTGAAATTGAAGCCCAAGCCAATGGATATTAAGTTTTGGGAGATCATAAACCCCTCAGAGCATCTGATAGTTATGTGTGCTCCTCCCAGGAAAACCTCATAGGCACATAAATATATAGAATTTCAATGACTCTGGGCCCCCTGAAACCCATCCATAGATCCTGAAGGAATCTGTGACTTAGATCTATGAATTTCTCATAAGAGAGGAAAAAAAAAAGCCTGCAGGCGTATAGGGTTCTGTGTTAGAAAAGATCTGGGGGCAAATGCATCATGCTCAAGTGCCGAGCCTGGCCAGCCCAGTTCCTGAGGACGCCCTTGGAGTAACTGTCCATCCTTGCCACGTGGTTTGCATCCAAAAGGGGCCCCCACTGTGGATAGAAAGTTACGTGGGCGCCTAAACTAACAGCGCGTGCCAGGACTCTGAGGACCAAGTTGGGCGGTGGGGTATAGGAGAGAGGAGGAAACAGAGGGAAAGGGCTGAGCAAGACACAGCAGCCTCCTCCTTTGGTGGAGAATCCTGCCCCTGTGCCATGATGGGGCAGCACGAACCTGAGCTGAGGCAGGAGCAGACCTCCCCGGACCTCATTCCCCAGCCCTGCTGCCGTCACCTTTCTGCAAATATGTGGGGTTCCCAAGAATCACTCTGGATCCCGCCCTCTCTCTCACCCGACTGCCTAGTTGTATCTCAAATTGATCTTCTTTTTGCCTCCAGCCCCTGCCTCGGCCCTCATCACTCACTATCGTAGGTCACCCAGACCCCTCTGTGTCTTTCCTCCTGCTGTACCCTGTGCTCTCTTTTATTTACGTTCCATGCTGCAGCCAGCGTGCTCTTCCTTGCTGAGAAATCTGACTGTGCTCTCAGAATGACATGCCACTTCCTGAATACAGCCTTGGGAATACAACTAGCCTTATAATGGCCTTAACCCCTCCCACCCCTCCACCCTCTTCTGATGCCCCACCACCATATGGGTGCCCGTGCCTGAGAACCCTGTGGTCCAGCTTCTCTTAAGACCTTCCAGATATCCCGCAGAGACCTGAAGGAACTGGCCAGGCAGGGGGGGGGGGTCTTAGCCATGCCCACCCGCTGCCTGGCCAGTTCCTTCAGGTCTCTGGGGGATATCTCTTGTCACCTCCTTTAGGAAGTTTTTCCTTCTCTCTTCTCTATCCCCAGCATCTCTCACTGTGTTCTCAAACACCAGCCAGCAGAACTATTATCTTTGCAGTCCCCTGAAGACGTGCTCTCCCTGGCTCCAGGCCACTTCCTCTTCAACCAGTACTCCTTCCAGAGGCCTTTCCCAGCCTCCCAGGCTGGCCATGCCCTCAGCTGCCAAATATCTCTCAGCAGAGGTCTCGCCTCACCTACTCCACACACTTTCTTGTGTAGTATCAGGTTACTGCAAGGATGAATGGGTTAACATGCACGATGAACTTAGAACAGTGCCTGGAAAATAGTAAACACAAGAGTTAGTTGTTCTTATTGTTGATGTTATCATCTTCTTCATTTTATTATCATTTATAGCTATAGTCTCAGTGCCTGACACATGGTAACATTCAATCAATTTTCATTAAAAGAATGAATGGATGATAAAACCCTCTACATGTACCATTGCAGTCATCTTCAGTGTTTTTTATTTTAGTTTAAATACTTTTTAAATAATCACTTTGTGCTTCTCAAAATATCTTGGGGATGAGGATTCTGGATCTGGCAAACCTTAACACTGAAGTACAGAAAGACCTGTCCAAAGTTACACAAAAACCTGCCAGCTGAGTCTGGGGACAGAACATAGCAGACCCAGGTTCTTGCTGTGCCCTGGATCTAACTTTTCAGGACTAACTTTGCAGGACAGTTTTGGGAGCCCAACCTTCCAGAATTCTCCCTTGCCTGACCATGCTTTCTCCAGCCTGGGCTGCTGCATAGCAAGGTGTGGGCAAGCGGTGGGGCACATACAATCCGACTGAGATTTCATTAACTTACGTTCATTTGTGTCTAATTATTGTGGTCTCGGGCCTTCTCTAATAAATGTGTTTTCCTAACCCACAGCCACTGTGCTATCGTTCTAACCATATCTATTATGACTGAAAGGCTTCTTGGGAACAGAGCAACCTTCTTTGAATTACGAGCGAAGTAAGGCATACTAAAAAGCTTCCTGCCCTCCGAAAGAGGGAGGTGGGCAGGCCAGTCTCTGGTGACCAAGCCTTGCCATTTCACTGTTAGTCACCTGCCAACACAATGGACTTGGTGTGTCTATAATACAGCAGAGCGCCCTGGCCGCAGCCCAGGGGTTCAACTATAGCTTCCAGGAAAGGGCAAAAACCTGCTTGTGGCTTTAAATATTTAGGCAACTGGGACAGCTCATCCATCTTGATCTGCTGGCTTCGGGGGAATGTGAAGGCACTGAGATAACATCAAGCAGAAAGCAGCCCCACCCCGGGGGAAAATTTAGGTCCTAGATCTTTCTTGCTAACATTTATGTTCAAAGGGAATTCAGTGCCTATATAGAGTTTTACTTCCCTCTGCTGAATGCTCTGAGTTAAAATTCTCCTTTTCTCTCTTGACCTCCAAAACAGATCTCTCTGGGAAGCCAAAGCTGAATATTTAGTTGTGAACCCTACAAACAAATGAGCAGCTGTCTCTGTATTGACAGATGAATGTCTCTTGTCTTTATAGACACTTTAAAAAAATGAGCAGCTAACAGAGAACTGTATGCTTTTTGGGAAACAGATTTACCTTCGTGATTGTTTTTACTCGCTCTCAGATTATTTTGCCTTGCACAAGTTCATGCCAACTTGAATGGAGAAAGACAGTTGGAGAGGGTCCTAGGGGAGGGAAAACTGATCTGATATGAAATGTCTAGGGCTGAGATTCTGGAAGAATGATGGTCTTTGGGGATTTGCCTTAAAGAGTTGAGAGCTACCTGCAGTCACCTCTCCTCCACTCTTACGAAAGGTACTACTACCAGGGTAGCAAGATGTCCCATCAGTTTTCAGGGGGAGCTACTTGAGGTTGCCGAGGACAGGTGTCTCTCCCAACTCATGCACCCTGAATCCTAGTGATTAGTCTATCAGTAGAGAGACGAAAATCTGGTTTCCATGCTAGGCCAAGGATGAAGGATCCTCGGCACCTCTTAGGCCAGGATTCCCTCGTGGAGGTGGGAGATGCATCAGCAGCCCTGGACCTTATTGACTCCACCCAGCTAAGAAATTCTGTTCTAAATAAGAGACAGATACTGAAGCTGGCAGTTGCTTAACAAGCTCTTTCATCCTGGATGGTGGCAAAAGAGGAAAACTGTGGATCAAAGGCAGTCTTGGTCACGGCAGGCCCCAAAGCC